>NC_026001.2:15798497-16078497 GCF_000442705.2 Elaeis guineensis
AGAGTCTTCTTTGTTCTCCTTCAAAGAAATCTTGGATTGAAGAACTTGCTCCAAAAGTTCTTGCCTCCTCTTGTTGAATCTTTCTTCATGAGCTTGTAGGAAACTCATAAGCTCGTTTATAGTCATCTCTTTCAAATCCTTTGACTTCTCGATGGCAACTACAATGTAGTCGAATTGGACATCTAATGAGCGCAGAATTTTCTCAGCTACTCTGGTGTCATCTATAGTTTCACCGTTCCTCCTCAATTGATTGACAACAATGGCTAAGGCTTTTGTAAAATAATCCAAAACACACTCGGATTCCTTTATTTATAGGGCTTCAAATTTACATCGAAGAGTTTGAAGGCGAACTTTTTTCATCTTCTTTACTCCTTTATAAGAATTTTGGAGAATCTCCCATGGTTGCTTTAAAGTGGTTGCCACTGTGATATTCTCAAAGGCTGATTCATTTATAGATTAATAGATGAAATATAAGACTTTCTTATCCCTCTTCCAAGACTCCTTTTGTTGATTAGTGAGAGTCTCTCCTTCTCTTAGCTCTTGATAGCCTTCTTCTACTAGATCTCAAAGATCTTGAGACTAAGTAGAGTCTTCATTTGCAAGCACCAATTTTTATAGTTTGTTTTGGTGAGACGAGGAAAGGAGAGAGTTGGAGGAGACTATTGATGGATATTATTTGTTCTGATACCATTTTGAAGTTGTCAATGAAAATATGATGGACTCGAAATAAAATAATATTATATTTTTGAAAGTACTCAAAAGTTTAAATTGCTCATTGTTCCATTCAAAATGACCCCATGATTATTTATATCCATTAGAAAAACTTACTAAATACAATACATCATTAAATAAGCATTTATAACACTTCTTCCCAAAGATCATATCTATATTTCAAGATTAACACATAATTACTCATATATTTTTTAAATAATAAAAATTTTTATACGATTTTTAGACTCTTAAAATTTTTAGACTTTCAACGTTGATAATAATATAATTAAATTTATTTATTTAGAGTAATTCCCATGCAATCTCTACATTTCCTTCAAATTCTTTATGTACTTATTTTTGTCTTCTCCTCACGCTTACGTATTCTAACGTGTAGGCGGTGTCAAAGGATTGCGTGTCACTGTCGCTGCCACGGTTGACCAAACAGTTTCTAGTTCACGTACATGGTTTTGCTCTAAATATCATGGTTGATACGGATGTTTACTGTGGAAAATAATGACAATGAGAAACTAAATTCTGAAAAAACCCTTGGATACAGTGAGAGAGAATTTATGAGAAGTTTTCTTCTTCTTCTTCTTCTTCTTCTTCTTTGGCCTCTTTACATATTTGACCACCTGTTTGCATCCAGAATGCATGCTGCTTCTCCCAATGCCCCGTTGGTTTTCCCACTGTTTGGTTTTATGCTTGGGTTGGCTCTTTCTGTATACCTGCTTCACCTCAATTCTTTTCTCCTAGTTGGTTTGGTGCCTGCTGGTCATTGTGTCAATGTTTGTTTCATATGCTTTGGTCTTCAATTGGATGTTGCTGGTGGTTAGTATAAAATGCTTCATGTTCCACTTTTCTATATTATTTCCAACATCCTGATTTGGTGCAACTGTTGTTGCTCTTATATCTCAAAATAAGTCTTCAGCTTAGGGATCCTCAGGACCCACCATCATACTGAGTCTGTAGGGAAGACATATACTTCAGTCATGCCTCTAACGGCGAGTAATTTTTTTAAATGATAGTGTTACGTACTTCAAGATGTCCTGGTGGATGTGTGCCTATTTGTGTGTGGAGTACATACATCTTCCTGCAGGTTCTTCGTGCTTAACTTGATACCCTGCAGCAGCATTTCTAAGCTTCACATATATTTCTTTCATTTCACGAAATCTCACCACATCATCATAATCTTGTAGAGGGGTGTAATATGATCACAGTTAAATGCTTCAGAAGAGAGGACACTACAGTAAAAATGGTAAAAGATGATGCTATTAAAGTTATTTTACGACGCTAATAAGCGTCGTCAATAACGTTTATGACGCTTCAAAAAATGTCGCGAAAGCATCGCCTATGTAAGAGTGGAGACGAAAAATGCCGACGCTTTTTAAAAGCGTAGTTATTTTTTAACGACGCTTTAAAGCATCGTAAAATTCAATTATAATGGTGCTTTTTAGCGTCGTTAATGACAACGCGTCCTCCACTCTACCAAGACACTTTTTGAAGCGTCGGCTGTTAAGTCTTTAGCGATGCTTATAAGCATCGTTAAACATGTTTTAACGACGCTTATAAGCGTCGTTAAATATTGTTTGTAACGACGCTTTAAAGCATCGTAAAATTCAATTATAACGGCGCTTTTTAGCGTCGTTAATGACAACGCGTCCGCCACTCTACCAAGACGCTTTTCGAAGCGTCGGCTTTTTTGTCTTTAACGACGCTTATAAGCGTCGTTAAAATTGTTTTAACGACGCTTATAAGCATCGTTAAAAGTTTTAAAAGAAAAAAAAATACAGATTTTATATTCCAAAAAAAAAATACATACATTCCTGTACAAAATTATATCAATTATTCAAACTTAAACCTGTACAATCACCACCATTCACACCTGTACAATCACCACCATTCACACCAAAAGCAAACTTAAATAGCAAATTTAACCAAACCAAAAGATATTATTTTATATAAATAAAAATAAAGTACTAATCATCTATTACAATCAAGAGTAATATAAATAAATATAAGAATACAATAAAAATAAAATAATATCAATCCGCAGGCGGATGGTCGTCGCTGTCTCCACGTGACGTGCCGTTGTCTCGACGGGTGCCTGATGTGCCAGGAGCCTACAAAAATATATCAAAAGCATGATTTGCATATTTATAAATAAAAATATATAAATTATTAAATTAATATAAAAATATATATTTAATAATATGTGTTTACCTGAGATGGGCCATACATCTCTAATAAAGATGTAAGCCGATCAATCTGTCCCCTCATGGCCTGCATCTCCGCACGGCTCTGTCGCATCTCCTCCATCTCAGCGGCACGACTCTGTCTAATCTTCTGTATCTCCGCCTCGAGTCTGCGAACGCGTGAATCCTGAGCATCTGCTGCAGCATGCTGCGTATATCTACTAACCTCAGATAACTAAGTGGGGATGACTCCTACTCCATAACCCCTCACTCGACCATAGCGCTCTGGTCCCATCAACACTGTGAACACCTCGGCCTCGATACGGCTCTGCTGCGTAGATGCTGCGGACTCGTCGTCATGCTCCGCAATGAGAGATGTAGCCCTCTCCTGTATTTATTTTGAAAACAAGAGTTATACATTAATAGCTAACAAAATTAAATTAAAATCATTATAAAAAATAGAATATTAATAATACCGTACATATAAATCTCTCGACTCATCTCGAACAAAAGTACCATCCTGATGAGTATGAGTCATCCGGTAAAACTCCACTTTACCAGATTCCTCTCATGCTCATCCACCTACACAAATAATTTTAATTTTAAGCAAACAGTTATAATAATTAAAAAAATATATGAGTATCATGATACAGACATGGTCCACGATACATAATGATATTAGTTATATAAATATTTCAACATAAAAATTAAAAGTTAATTATGAAAGTTTAAGGAACATACAAACTCCTGTCGGAGTCGTGCATAACTCTTCGACCCCGATGTATGAGGAACAGACTGAGCTGCTCGTGCAGCTCTACAATAGCAGAATAAGTCTGTAAAATAAAGTAAAGAACTTGTTATATGTATAATATATAATAAAAATTAATATTTTTATAAAATATTTAAAAAAAAAATAATGAGCAGATAATATACCTGTGCCCTCTTGGAGAACCAATAATGAACCAACTCCATCCACTGATGAGGGGGTACATCAGGAGGACAATTCCTAGCAACCTCCTTCTCTGTCATACCCTGTCTCATATAGTCCCTCTTCAATTGTGCTCTATATTCTTTCCATTTGCGGTTGAGAGACTTCATTACAAAATCATGAGTGGATGGAGGGAGAACAAATTTGCTCTATAAAAAAAAAGTTAAATGAAATAAATTATATAAGTGATTAACAATTAATATACAGTATGAACACCAATTCATTACCTCTATAACTCGGAGGAGCTCAACTTTGTACGTTGGAAGCATGTCATTCCATTTTGCATAGCCCAATGGACATAGCTGAGGCCTCCGAGCAACAGTCCCCAAAAATGAAGTCAATAAGCAGGCAGCTTTCTTAATTGACTGACCTAGCTGATTGCACTCCACAATAATTCTCTCGCCCTCACGCATCTGCCACACATCTCGTACTATTGTGGATCCGCATCTAGGGCGTACTCTCTCGGATCATCTGCAAAAAATACATAAAAGTAACTATATCATAAATATACATAAAATGAAATAAAAATAAAATTACATGAAAGACAATATATACCCTGCACGTGTATCTCATCATCTGGCTGATGAACAGGAGGATCGTGCTGTGCTGATGATGAAGGACAGGGCTCAGAATGCTGTGCAGCTGAACTGACCTCAGGCTGCTGTGCTGAAGAAGACGTACCGGTCTCTGTCTGTGAAAACTGGAACTGCACACCAGCATATCATCCCCTGCACACATGATGTCACCTAGCATTTATATAAATAAAAGGTAGAATCAGTTAATATATGGAGTAAAATAATACAATAATTAATGCAAAATATATACATCATAAATAATTATTACCAGTAACAATCAAGCAGTAGTGTTTCCTTCAAATTCTGTTCTAACCAGCGTCGTCGTAGCATTTAAATCATCAGCTGGCACAAAATTGTAGGGCATACATTGTGTATAAGTGTCATCATCATCATCCTCCACTTGGTTTCCCATATCATATAAGTCTCTAGGTTTTGTTTTGATGACAGTAAACCAATCTTTATCTTTTACGTCTTGTACATAAAATACTTGACGAGCTTGAGATGAAAAAATGAATGGGTCATCCTTTAATAACACACCAGTGTGTATCAACCTTGAAAAATTTACAAGTGTAAATCCATTTGCATCTTATTTCAAACCCCTTGATGAGTTTATGTCTATCCAATCACATCTAAACAGTACTACTTTAAATTTTTCATAATAATCTAACTCATAGATATCTTTAAGTACACCATAATAGAATTTTCCATCCACTTCTACCATAACACCGCTATTCTGTATTTTTCTAAATTTCTTTCATTCTCTAGTATGAAATTTAAAGCCATTAATTATGAAACTGTTATATCTATTCACAATCTTGTTAGGTCCTCGAGCAAGAGCTATTAGTTCATCTGAATTATTTGTCTCCATCATCTTTGATACCTAAAAAAAAATGATATGACGAAGTACTGTTGAGTTATCTGATATTAAATATGTATCAAAAATTAATGTATCTCATAATTAAATATAAATCATACCTGATTCGAAAGCCACATAGGGAATAACTCGACCAACCATCGCTGTTCAATCCTTGCATTAGGACGAATGTTATGATTGGCTCATCTCTGATAAATTAAAAATAAATATAAATATATCATTTAGAATATTATATCTAATATAAAATTTAAATTTTGATGTCATTCCTTAAATATACTAACCTGCGATGGTCAGATATTATGTCACTATGAAGTAACACATAACGATGTGCTTGTGCTAAGGATTTTTGATCAAGTACAATACTTTAGCTCTTCTCAAGAATTTTTCAGCAGTTAAGAACTTATACAGTTCTGCATTCTCCACAAAGTCATTATGCCGTTGAGGTCGACTAAAAATATCTCTACACCTTGAAGATATCTTGAACAAAATGTCAAACATTTATCTGCAATATATGCTTCAGCAATCGAGCCTTCGGGTAGGCTCTATTTCGCACATAATCTTTAAGACGCACAAGATACCTTCAAGAATTAAATATTTATTAAAATATCAGTATGCTGTTGTTTCTAATAAAATTATCAAAAGATTTAAGGTTTGCAATAATACCTCTCAATAGGATACATCCATCTATAATGTACCGGTCCACCAACTTTAACTTCTGAAGTTAGGTGAATGAGCAGATGTACCATAATAGTAAAAAATCCAGGAGAAAAAATCTTTTCCATCTGGCAAAGTGTAATTGCAATATCGGATTTAACTGATCGAGTTTCGAGGATCAATAACTTTAGAACATAATACCTTAAAGAATGACGATAATCGAAGTACAATTGCAACAACTTGTTTCAGCAATGACGATCTTAAAGCTATTGGAAAAATATCTTGCATCAATATATGACCATCATGACTTTTAAGATTTGAAAGTTTTCGATCTTTAGATGCACATATCGTGAAATATTTGATGCATATCCATCAGGTACCTTGATACTTTTCAAAACTTCCAAAAAATTATCTTTTTCTCGAGCAGACATTGTGTAACATGCAGGAGGCACATAAATTCTATCATTAGCAAGCATTTTAGGATGAAGTTCCTGTCGGATACCCATTTCTTTTAAATCAAGACGTGCCTTCATGTTATCTTTGCTCTTTCGATCAAGGTTTAAAAATATTCCAAGTAAATTATCGCAAACATTCTTCTCTATATGCATGACATCAAGATTGTGCCGAATAAGATTATGTTTCCAATAAGGTAAGTCAAAAAAGATACTTCATTTTTTCCATAAATGTTTACTGGGCTGTTGTGTAGATGCTATCTATGTGTCTTCCTCATTTTCATCCTCGAAATAATTGTCTGGATCTTGAAACACCTTTGCATCTATAGTACTGATACGACTTCCTCTGGTAACCCTTCGTGCACTGAGCTTTCAACATCATCCCTTCCTCTTTTTTTAGAGGACTTTGAGTGCTTACCATAGCTGTAATTGATGCCATCCATTTGTCTATGAACATCAGTTCCAGAAGGTGGAATAGGGGCACATCCCAATTCTATAGTACCATCAAACAAATCTTTCTGAAATCGAAACGGATGATTTGCTTCCAACCATCGACGATGTCCCATGTAACAAAATTTACCTCCATGTTTTAACCAAATTGAATGTGTTGAATCTCCACAACAAGAATGTGACCCGTCTCTTTGTACTCCAGCCAGATAAATTGGCATATGCTGAAAAATCATTAATAGTCCATAACAAAGCTGCCCGTAGTTTAAATGTTTGGCCGTTGGAAGCATCAAATGCATCAACACCCTCCCACAACTGTTTCAATTCTTCTATTAAAGGCTGTAGGAAAATATCAATATCATTGCCTGGATCCTTATCTCCTGGAATAACCATTGACAAGATAAGTGATGATTGTTTCATGCACATCCACGATGGCAAATTGTAAGGTATCAAAACAATTGGCCAAGTCTGTAGGTAGAACTCAGGGTCCGAAATGGATTGAAGCCATCAGAAGCTAAGCCAAACCTAACACTGCGAACATCAGAGGCAAAATCAGGATGCCTATCATCAAATGCTTTCCATTGAAGACTATCTGCTGGATGTCTCAACATTCCATCCTTTGTACGTCCTTCATCATGCCATCTCATTGATGAAGCTGTTTTTGATGATGCATAAATCCTTTTCAATCTAGGTATAAGAGGAAAGTAACGCAATACTTGGTCGGTTTCTTTTTACTCCGCTTGCATCCAATTCATTCAGTACATTATCTCGATCTTCTTTTTGTGTTATCCATCTTGAAGATCCACATACATTGCATGACTCTTGATTAGCATTTTCACCCCGATATAACATACAATCTTTCGGACAACTATGAATCTTTTCGTATCCAAGATCCAATTCTTTACTACTTTTTGGCTTCATAATACGATGGTGGTAAACGAGTACTTTCTGGAAATGCATCTTTAATAACTTGAGCAGCATGGTAAAACTCTTTCCAGACCATCCATTCAAATATTTTATATGAAATAAATGTACAAGAAAAGAAATCTTAGAAAATTTCGTACAATCCGGATATAATTCTTCATCTCATCTTTCATTAAGGTATGATAACGAGCTGTCTCATCATTAGATGTATGTATAGGCTCCTCAACATGCATACGTTCCGTATGCGTACATCCATCAAACATCCCAACTGTTTCTTGTATACTACTGGATTCTCCTAAATTTTGAACACCAAGTCCAAAAGCATCTGTGATCAAACCCCTTATATCATCATCTCTTGCAGAATTATCTTGTAGGCTAGTAGATCCAAAATGAGTCAGGGTTGGTTACATGATGATGGCAACATAGATTCTCCATGAAAAATCAGTCGGTATAATCTCTTAAAAAACCATTCCATACCAAATGTTCTTCAACAATTTGTGGATCTAAAGAAGAACTATTTACACATTTCCGACATAGATAAAAATCTTTCCATTCAAACTACTTTTCTCCATACCAAATTTAATGAAGTCATGAACTCCATCTAAATATTCTTTACTATTCCTTGGTTTATTTATCCAACTTTTGTCCATTGTAGGATAAAAATGACCGAACTTGCAATTTATCTAAAAATAAAAAAAATTATACAATCTATATTAATACAATGAGTAAAAAATATCAGTCATTTCATAAAATCTAAAAAAATAACAGCTAGATAAAGTTTATATAGTAAATGCTTGCTATCATCAACTAATAGGTAAAGAAGGTCCTATCCCATTCAGAAAATGCATTAATTCTATAGGTCAATTACAGAAATCAAATGATATGCAACAAGAGCCGAAAAAAATTTCGGCAGTATTTTCCTTAGTTCTCCCGTATAGGGAGAACAAAAGGAAAATACCATCCAAATTTTTTTCGAACCCTCAGCATACCATTTGATTATGGTAATGACCTATAGAATTACTCACATTTTCCAAACTGTCCATACTGGACAATCAATTGATCAATGTATATAATTCTTTTATCCGTACAAAAATAAATAAATGTACGGATACAATAGAATATGTATATTAATCAAAAGATGGGTCTATATTCTATGCAATGTAATTTTTTTTAAAATTAATTCATAATTAACATTGCCTGCATCTTTCATCACATCCCTCTAATGAGCTGGCAACTTTATCACCTGGTGTCTAACTTTGTATTTAATGTTGCTTGAAAGTTATTGTAAGGAAGCAAGAACTATGAATCTTGTCATGTATTCTAGAGCTAGTCTACTTCATGTCTTGTCACGAGGCAGATCATAGCCATATCCACAGAGACTAAGAGAGAAAAAGAAGTATAATACCTGATATTAACTTGGGGAGTAACGGATAAAGAAACTTGGCCCAGCTTAATCCAGATGCTTAGTCTTCATCAGCCACGAAGATAAGGATAACGTAGGCCACACGATATCAGGGTCCAGCCACATAACGAGCACCACATGTCAGATAAGCAATCAATCAAGATTCATGAAACTATGAAATTATCCATTCATCAACCATGTATCACAACCTTAATTAATTGTACTATATATTTTCGGGTGAACCTCATAGAGAGATACTAAGAGGGTGTGGTTGTAAATTGATCTAACTCTATATCATTTATTTTATATAGTTGAAGATATTATCAATAATTATGTTGTTGATTATAATTATTTATGGTTATACATTTTTTTGAAGAATATGTTACAATAAATTTTGAAGAATATGTTACACATTGGAATGTTTATTTCATTACTTGTCATTTAACTATATATATATATATATATATATATATATATATATATATATATATATATATATATATGACTGAAACGTAGATGTGTCCAGAACTTTAATGAATAAGCTCAGTATATAGTTACAGAATAATTCCATTGTTGGCAGACAAGATGTCTACATGTATCATGCATGTAGTTTATTTAAAATAAGACTGAGACCCCATGAACCAAGGATTGGAAAAAATGTAACATTTTTTTTTTCAAGTCTTTGAAAAATGTTTATTGTCTTTCATCTTTTCAGTTAAAACTTAATGCAAGGAGTGTAACTTTAATTTAGAGAAGATGGTATTTATAATCATAGGCAATTGGCTAAAGAAATCAATTCGTGGTTCATGGGCGAAAGGTAAAAAGTAATTGTGGCCTAAATTTCCCTAGAACTAGAAGCATGCATTTGTTTTGGGTCTATGTATCTTGTAACGACTTATAAATCATAGTAAAATATTTGCATGAACAGAATAAGTACTGCATGCATTAAGGATGTTTTTTTCTTTAAGATTAGGATGTTTACAGTGTTTTTTTTTTTGGTAAGAAGATAAAACATCTACATTCTAACCTTTTTTGCTGCCTACCATAGCCAATTGGGTTACAACAACCATTCAAATGATACCTAGGACATTCCGTAAGCATGCCCTGTGCTAGCAAAAGTTCAATATCACTAGACAGCATACGTTTTATGTAAGGAAATATTACATGTTTATTCTCAGATAGCAAATAAGTACAATTAATTGGACCTTTTCCATACCAAATGTCTTTTCATTAAAATAATTTCTTCGGCAAGATCTCTCATAATCCTTGTTTCGCTAGGCTAACCATGTGTTATACCCATTTCTCTTCACCATAATAGATACAAGACAATAAATTGAGAATTTCTTTAATGAAGCATGAAATTAAAAACGAAAATGAACAGGAAACATGGACTGTGAATTATATTAAGGGACCTGTGGTGTTACAAAAGAGTACTGTCTCAATAACACTCTGAATTCTGAAACTACATTAAATTATGACAGATTATTTAAAACAATAATAGCATAATACTAAAACCATGATAGGAGACAGAGAAATCCTGATCCGTTAAAAGGTTAAGTATGGATCAAGATTTTGTATATTGCTCTCCTTACTTTATTCGATACGAACCTAATCTAACTCAACCTGTTGTCATCCATACCGAATACTTTTTCATGACAATACCTCTCTAGAGTTTTTATTTAGTACAATCCCATATTTTGATAAGATCTTTCTAACAGAAAAAAAAAAAAAAAAACATTCATTACTTGAAGGCATTGTTGCCATATAACTTACCTATTTCATTATTTAACTTGTCTACATATTAAGATAGATAAATTGTGCACTAAAAGAAGTCGTACGAGAAATGGAACCATGCATCTTATAAGAATCTTGGCCGTATAAGATGAAAAAAAGAGAAAAAAAATATCCCAACCGATCAAAGAAGAGTTTCCTTGGTCAATCTCCAAAGAAAAAAAAAAAGGAATAACTTGTTATGTTTGACAAAGTGTCCTGCCTCCATGCTTCTATTATCTTCCAATTGCGTAGCTCTCTTCATTTTTTTTTTGGCTTAGAATTATTTTTCTTTGATGCAAGGGAGATTAAAATCTCACAATTCTACCACTAGATAAAGATTAAAACATGAATTACTGCCCGATAATTAAGGTACCAGAGCATCAAAAAAAGAGACTTAATTTATTCAAGAAAAATTAAGGCTTATTGATTGGTTGACAAAAACATATCATTATTCCATTCTATTTCTACATCACAAATTATTAGCAACTCTAATATATGCAATTTATAACCACATGCAAATGGGAACATACTCATAGATTCAAAATCCAGCAACTAACTCCTCGTGTGCCTCACTCGTCTTTAGGTATTGTTTTCAAGATGGCATGTGGTTTGAGAAGAAAGGCACCACTTTGGATGGTCAACCCGCAAGGCTTTTTTTTTTCTTTTTTTTGGGTACAAACCAAGAATTCCTCTATCCGCCACATATTGCATCGAGTCCGGGGATCACGGATGTAAATTGTTTCTGACAAACAATCACTTGCACCAAACATCATAAAACCACTCTCCCAACCCATTGCACAAACAAACAACTCCCAAGAATAATAATAACAGAAGGCAAATAGATTTCTGTAGATGAGATCGAAAACTTCTACACCATTTCACCAACCCATAAATGCTTGAACACAGTAGATGATATGAACCAAAACAAGACAATCGCTGGCAACAAACATCATAAGACCACTGCCACAGCCCATCGCACAGAAAAAAATTGAACTTACGCCGAAAAAAATAATTATCAATAACATATCTTACTTTTGGGCCTGCAAAGATGGCCGTCGGGAGGGGGGAGGAGAGGAGGGCCGGTGGGGAGGGGAAGATGGCTTGGACCGCGCGGGTGGGCGTCGACGGATGCGGCAGTAGAGGGGAGCGGCGGATGGCGGTGAGGCGTGGATGGCGGGTGCGCGTGGACGGAGGGTGCGGTGCCGGCGGTGGAGATGGGCCGGGGTCGGCGGAGAGGAATGGGTGGAAACTAAAGGGGCGGCGGTAGATAGATTAGGACACGCACGGGGGAATTAAAGAAACCTAACGACGCTTTTTAGCGTCGTTAAATAATGACGTAAAAAAGCATCGGTATTTTTTTTATTTGACGATGCTTTTGCTAAAAACGTCGGCGTTGACAATTCTCAAATTTTACGATGCTTTTAAGCGTCGTTAAAATACAACGCTTTTTAAAAGCATCGGTAGGTCAGCGCAACCTGCCGACGCTTTCCAAAAGCGTCGGCAAAAAATGGTTGCTAAATGCCATTCTTCCTGTAGTGCTTGCATCGTATCGAATTAATGCCGCACCAAAAATCTAGAATCCAATGGTTAAAAGATGGTGATGCTAATACTAAATTTTTCCACTATTCTATTATTCTTCGAAGGTGCTCTAATCGAATCAATGCCCTTACCCTTCCACATGGTGGAACCACAAATGATATAAATATGATCCAACAAATGTTGATTGCTCATTTTCATGATAGATGGAAGATGGATATGCAAATTCTGGAGCCTGATTATCCTATGATGAATCTAGTTTTAACTCCTACCCAATGTTTTTCCTTTATTCAATCAATTACGGATGAGGAGATTGAAACTACTATCATGTCCATACATTCTGACAAGGCCCAAGGACCTGATGGTTTTCCAGACTTTTTTTATCACAAATTTTGGAACATCATTAAACCCAAAATCTTATCTGTAATACACTTTTTCTTTTAGAGTGCGTACCTTCCGGACTCTTGGACCAAGACGAATATTATCTTGATACCTAAGAAGGATAACCCTTAGTGCCCTAATGATTTTCGGCCTATTAGTTTGTGTAATACTGTGTATAAAATTATTGCTAAAATTTTGGTTGAAAGACTTAAAACTTTTTACCTAATTTTGTTTCGAAGGAGCAAGGTGCCTTTATAGCTGATCGTAATATTACTGAAAAACTTTTGCTTGCATAAGAAATTATGCATTCTCTTTCTAATATTCTTTCTGCTAGGGCCCTCATGCTTTTGAAGTTGGATATGGAAAAGGCCTATGATAGAGTTCATTGGCATTTCCTTTTCTTTGTTCTTTGATAGATGGGTTTACCTTACCAATTTATATCTTGGATTCAAGCCTGTATTGCTCATCCTCAATTTGTTTTGTTGGTGAAGGGTATATCTACCCCCCTCTTTTCTTGTCTCTAGAGGTTTAAGGCAGGGGTGTCCCCTCTCACCCTATCTTTTTATTTTATATTCTAAAGCATTTTCAAAATTTCTTCATATTGCTGCTCAGTTGAATCTTCTTAAGGGTTACAAAATTCATGGTGGTTCGGAAATCACACATGTTTTTGATGCTGATGACTGCTTATTAGTAGCTCGTGCTACATTGCGTAATGCCATATGCCTCTCTGCAATTCTAAATGCTTATTGTATGTATTCTGGACAAGCTATTAACTATTCTAAATCTCATATTTTGTTTTCCCCAAGTATTGATGCACTGCTACTAAGCAGCATACCTTGCAAGCATTGCATATATCTGAAAAACAAGAAGGATGGAGTTATCTCGGGGCCCCGTTATTAGGTAAATCCCTCCGACCATCAAATTTTCAATTTCTTTTAAATAAAATTTTAGAAAAGGTTATTGTCTAGAAATGGAGAACATTATCTCTTGCTAGCCATATGACTTTACTCCAATCGATGCTTTATGCTATCCCTCTTTATGTATTTTCTTCTGTCCATGTGCCTATTTCTGTTCTTTGTAAGATAGAGAATTTAGAGCTTTTCTTTGGGGTCATGCATCAGACAGGCAAGCATTCCATCCCATTGCTTAGAATCAGGTGTGCAATCCTAAACCATGTGGTGGTCTTGGATTTCAATTGTCAAGTCAGTGTCGCTTCCATTGCTTATGTAAATTAGCTACTCAAGTTATTTTGAATCCGTATTCATTATGGGCTCAGGTTGTTAAAGCAAAATATAAATTTATGGGTTCTTGGATTAATGTTCTAGGAATGCTTCAATCATTTGGAAAAAAATTGTTCAAGCAGGGCCTCATTTGAAATTTGAGTTTCAATGGATAGTGGGTACGGGTACTTCCATTAGAGTGGATGATGACCCATGGATAACATCTATTTCTATTATCGCTTGGCCTACTTATGTTAATATGGATTCTGTGTATGCTAACATGCATGTTTCTGATTTCATCAACACTAATAGAACTTGTGTTGCCCAGCTATGCAACCCAAGAGGGGGGGTGAATTGGGTTTCTAAAAATTTTAAGCTTAACTTATGACTTATGAAAAATATTTGACAATAGCTAAATAACTAGGGAGAGTAAAGTTAATTCAACGCTAATGGCTAAAAGCAAGAATGCAAGAGAATAATGAAGAGTTAAAGAAGAGCAATTAGGCACACCACAAACAAAAGGATTTATAGTGGTTCGGTGCCAACCTTGCACCTACATCCACTCCCCAAGCTCTTACTTGGGAATTTCAATCCACTAACTTGTATTCAATCCGAATACAAACGTCGAAAACTCCGACTCTAGCTATCCCAAGCTAGTCCACTTGTTTTCCGGATACAAGCCAACCCAATACACTCTGATTCAAGGTTCGGATTAACCTTTCTTTATTTTGGAACCCTTCCAAAATAAAAACAATAACTCAAACAAAGTATAACAATGAATAGCACAAGTAAGTACAAAGAAAGCTCCTTTAATGAGCGAATGAGACTTTAAATACACTTTACTCAAAGAGAAGAAGACTCTTTTTGATTTCCTCAAGGTGGTTGGAGACTTGAATGTGCACTTGAGGAGTTGGTGAGCTTGGATTAAAGGCTTCTTGAATGCTTTGAGTGAGCTCTTGCTTAGGACTGAAAAGTTTGCTTGAAATCCCCTTTTCAAAATCTCTCTTCTTGATTCTTCTTTTGATTCCCACCTTTTTGTCCCTTTTATAGCTTTAAGAAATGGTAGAAAATATTCTGGGCTGAAATAGAGCCGTTAGACCACATTAAATGAGCATTAAAAGCACTTAAAATGGGTTAAAAACTAGCCGTTGTAGAATAATCCTGTCACAGGGGTCGACTCATGGGTCGACTCATGCCTGGGGGTCGACTCATGGGTCGACCTCTGTGGAAGAACACCAGAAAATCAAACGAAAAGCAAGGTTCTGTAAAATTGGCCCAAAACCCGCAGAGGTCAACTCATGGGTCGACTCATGCCTTGGGGATCGACTCACAGGGTGTGCCAAGTTTGTGCCATCCAAAAATTTAGCGTGCCAATCATCTCATATGCCATGAGTCGACTCATGGGTCGACTCATGTTTTTCAAACATGAATATCTTTCAAAATACAAGTCCAAAAATAATAAAATTTTTACTAATGGATCACAAATCTTTTATTCTATCATTTGATGCTTTTAAATCAGGATTTGGTAAAATTATGATTTTGCCCCTGAAGAGCAATAAGTCTTTTTCAAGCGAAAATCATTAGTACCCCTTCAAATGCTTTGTAATCATCAAAATCAATCCAAGGAGCAATAATTTTTTCCTTTTTGATGATGACAAAATACTTGAACAAAAGCATATATATGAAACAATGAGCATGAATTTCAAAAGAATGAAATGCATTATAGGTAGTTTGAAGATAAATAAGAAATTTACTACCAACTTAAAAATTACTTATTAGTGTATTTGCTTGAAAAGAAGATTGATTCTTTTGGCATGTGATACATGTGCCCATTTGCTTGTGTTGCTCATTTGCATAACAATTTGCCTATTGCTTAATAATTTGAAAATTTGATCATTTGATTATGTGATTTTGGTATTAGAGCAAAATTTATTTTTATTATCAGAGCAAAGCAGAATTTGCCTAAGAATTTTGAAACTTGCTCATTTGAAAATATCTCATTTGCTCATTTGCTTGTTTTTCAAATTGCTTATCATCTTGAAAATTTGCTCATTCTCATTTAATTATTTAATTTTGATACCAGAGCATGTCTAAGAATTAATTTTAAAGTTTGCTCATTTGCTTTTGCTTAACAATTTACTTAATTTGCTTTTAATTCTTTTATTAATTTGCTTTTGATTCTTTAATTTCTCCTCCTTTTTGACAGCATCAACAAAAAACATTGTTTACTCCCCCTTTTTCTTTGAATACATTTTCTCTTTTTCTTTGAATAATTTTACTAATGTTACTTCTTTAGCTTCTTTTACTAACAGTAATCTTACTAACATTAATATTTACTCCCCCTGAATACAGCAATCATAAAAAATATACCATTGGATATCATAGATATGAAATAGCAATTCATAGTATTTTAAGCATGCACTCAATTGAAAGTAACTCAATTTGAAGGTCATATATTAAAAGTCAAAGAGTATATATATATATATAATCAAAAAGTGACTGATACCATAGTTGTTCCAATGCATATACCAAAATATAAAAGTCAATTAGTCAACATCATTACATGGCTCAAAAGATAGATCTTAGAAAGAGACTAAAGACATGACTAACTACAAGGATCTAGTAGAGCTCAGACTGGATGGATCAGAATCAGATGTATCGGAGATGGGGTGGGAAGATAAAGGATCACGACCAAGAACTCGTCCTCTACTCCATCTGCCTCTGCCATGAGTGGAGGTGCTGGCATGAGTAGGTGAGCAAGATGATCCTGAAGGCTGAGAAGCAACAGACTGAACTGCAAGAGAGAGCCTGATGGTGTCTAGAAGGTTCAGAGCTCTCGAAATAGACTGTAGCAGTGCAGTGAACTGGGTGGATGCATGCTCACTAGAGCCTCTGATCTCTCTCCTCAGAAAATCAAATCCACTCTTTAATACTCTTCTAAGTCTGGCTACCTCCGTAGATAGGTCTGAGACCTCAGTAGTGCATTCCTGTGGCTGTGGATATGCCAGAGCTAACACTTGCCCCTGCAAGTCAAGTACCCTCCCAGTCAGTCTCAAAATATAACCCTCGAGCTGTTGAATCCGAACTGACTGATCTGAGATCATCTGAAATACAGTGGAGATGTGGGGGATCAAAGTCTGATCAGATGCATCTAATGATGTGGATCTCGGTGCAAAAGCTAAAGTGCCCCACTGTCGAGAAAGCAAGGAAGCCACACGCTGAGAGATCATCTCAATCTGGTCATCAGCCAATCTGATCTCAGAGGAAAATGCTCTGCTGTCTGGCTGCTGGACTGGGGTGTGCCTCCTAGTGAACTCTGAAGGGCCAGCCTCTGGATCTGAAACAAACTGGATGTCTGGAGATGCTGCCCTGATGTCATGGAGAGGTGATGAAGGACCTTCTTCCTCAGCTCTGTCCTCAACTCTCTCTTCTGCACCCTTAATCCAACCACCATCAGTCCTAGTAAATCCCATGCGGTGCAAAGTATGTTGGTTGATGGTGTCAGAGTGAGAGAGCCTAGCTGATGCATCGCCCTCAAAACTAACTCCAAACCTCCTGAAAACCAATGTGAGGGCCATATCGAAAGGCAGATGTGCCTTGGACCTATTCAAGGTTTTCCTCATGGCTTCTATCATTAATGCAGGGAGGTTTAGGTGGGTTTGGGTAATCACATGAAACATGATGCAGATGTCTCAGCCTGAAAGGAGGTCATGTCTACCACTTCTTGGGAAGAAAAGCTTTGTTACCAATTGATGTAGAATCCTCATTTCAATGGACAGGATCTTGACTTCTAGTTTATTTAGGCTTCCCGAGTAGGTTCCTTCTAAAATCACATTAATTCTTTCTTCCTTCACTGGGAGTTCCATGTTTGAATATCTCTCACAGGGCAAATGAAGAATCTCTCCCAAAATAACAGGATCTAAACATATATCAATACCCTTAACAGTGGATGTTACTGTTTCATTGTCATAGCACAGATTCAAATAAAACTCTCTAACCAAATCCACATATGTAACTTCTTTAAGTGAACAGTAAAATCCCCAACCTTGGTTTTTGATCTTTGAACCAATGGAGAACCCCTCTTTTTCAAAAAATCTGAAGTCAATATTTTTCCCGGGTTCTACCTTTCTGATAGATAGAGGAATTTTACTGGGGCTTAGAGGAGACTGAGAGGAACCTGGAGCAGATGCCGAAGCAGGAATGGAAGCAGAAGAGATCTGAGAAGCTTGTCTTTTCTGCGCACGCCCTCTTCCAACTCACGGACCGATTTTCCTCTTTTAAGGAATTTCATTTTTGGAGCCATTCTCACCACCAGAACAAGCAAGGAGACTTGGAAGATCAAATGTGTGAGGAGATAGAGGGTTATTAGGGGATGAAAAGGGATTTTTGGAGGAGAGAAACCCCGATTTGGAGGAGAATGGTGGAAGCTAGGGCATGCTCCAACCGCTCCAATCAAGGAAGAAAAATGAGAATAGCTCCTTTCTCAAGGGGCGATTTGAGGTGGAGAGGTGATGGGAGAAGGATCTTGGGCTTAGACCTTGGATTTGGAGAGAAAGAAGAAGAGGACTATGGGTTTTGGAGGGAGGAAGATGAAGATGGAGAGGGTCGGCTCATGAACGGGGTTTTTAATCAAAAAGAGATGAACCCGTGGGATGTTGGCCGAAAATTGCAAGTATGCCATTGGATCGACCCTAGGGGGTCGACTCATGATTCATAAAATTTTAGAAAAATTATGAATAAATTCTGAAAAAATTTAAAACTCTGGGAGAAGAAATTTTGCTCTATGAAAAGTTGTGAGAATGATAATCTTGAGCTTTTAAGTCCAAGAAAAATGATGGAAATTGAGCTCAAAAAATTTTGACATTAATTTCTTGGAATTAGAGAGATATTTAAGTAGATGGATCAAGAATTTCTAGATCTCTCCTAATTTCACAGAATCTATCTTCACTTAGGGTCTTTGTAAAGATATCGGCTAATTATTTTTTAGTACAAACATAGTCAAGAATTATATCTTTATTTTGAACATGTTTTCTTATAAAATGATGTCTGATTTCAATATGTTTAGACCTAGAATGTTGAATTGGATTTTTAGTAAGATTTATGGTACTAGTGTTATCACATCTTATGGGTGTTTCATTAAGTTTGATACCAAAATCTTCGACTTGTTGCTTAATCCATAAGATTTGAGCACAACAACTTCTGGCTGTAATGTATTTGGCCTCGACCGTAGACAGTGCTACTGAATTTTATTTCTTGCTAAACCAGGAGATTAGGTTAACTCCAAGAAATTGGCAAGTTCCACTAGTATTTTTTCTATCTAATCTACATCCAGCAAAATCAGCATCTGAATATCCTATTAAATCAATTAATGAGTCCTTAGAGTACCATAATCCTAGAGTTTGAGTACCATTTAAATATCTAAAGATTCTTTTAACAGCATTCAAGTGAGATTCTTTAGGATTAGATTGAAATCTAGTACACAGACAAATACTAAACATGATATCAGGTCTACTTGCAGTTAAATATAATAGAGAGCCAATCATACCTCTATAATATTTTAAGTCTATACTTTTACCTTCTTCATCCTTGTCAAGCTTACATGAAGGGCTCATGGGTGTGTCAATTGCTTTGGAGTTCTCCATTCTAAACATTTTGAGTAATTTCCTTGTGTATTTACTTTGGGTGATGGAGATTCCTTCCTTTGTTTGTTTGATTTGGAGTCTGAGGAAGAATGTAAGTTCTCCCATCATGCTCATCTCGAACTCTCCCTGCATGAGCTTAGCAAAGTCTTGACAAAGAGATTCATCAGTAGACCCAAAAATAATGTCATCAACATATATTTGTATAATTAATATATCATTTTGATTTCTTTTAATGAAAAAGGTTGTGTCTACATTACCTCTTGAAAATATTATTTAGTAAAAATTTGCTTAGCCTATCATACCAAGCCCTGAGTGCTTGTTTCAAACCATATAGAGCTTTATTTAATTTAAAAATATGATTAGGAAAAGCATGATTTTTAAAATCTGGGGGTTATTCTACATAGACTTCTTCAGCAATATATCCATTCAAAAATATACTTTTGACATCCATCTGAAATAATTTAAATTTTATAAAGCAAGCATATGCAAGTAGAAGTCTAATGGCCTCTAATCTAGCAACAGATGCAAATGTCTCATCAAAATCAATTTCTTCTTCTTGATTATAACCTTTAGCAACCAATCTTGCTTTATTTCTTATTACATTTTCATGTTCATCTAATTTATTCCTAAAGACCCATTTTGTGCCAATTATTGAATAATTTTTAGGTCTTGATACTAAAGTCCATACGTTATTTCTTTCAAATTGATTAAGTTCTTCTTGCATTGCATTAATCCAATTATAATCATTTTTAGCTTCTTCAATAGTTTTAGGTTCAAGATGAGAGACAAAAGCACAATGATTAAATACATCTTTAAGTAAAGAACGAGTTCTTACCCCATGCTCAGGATCACCTATAATTAGCTCCTTAGGGTGATTGTGAACATACCTCCATTCTTTAGGTAGATCATTTATACCTCGAGGTTGTTCTTGATGTTCTTCACCTTCCTCATCCTGTTTGTCTTCATGTTCCTCATCATCTTGAATTGTTGAATCCTTCAGAGTGATCTCCTTCATTCCTTCTATAAGAGGATCTGCATCATCAACACCTTCATTCTTCCTTGAAGGAAGATCGTTAGATTCATCAAAGACAACATGTATTGACTCCTCTACTACTAAGGTTCTTTTGTTAAAAACTCTAAAAGCTTTACTAGTGGAGGAGTAACCAAGAAAGATTGCTTCATCTGATTTTGCATCAAATTTTTCAAATCTTTCTTTATCATTATTTAATACAAAACATCGGCAATCAAAAACATGAAAATATGCAATATTAGGTTTTCTTCCTTTCCAAAGCTCATAGGGGGTTTTCTTTAAAATTTGTCTAATCAAAGCACGATTTAAAATGTAACATGCTGTGTTAATAGCTTCCACCCAAAAGTATCTTAGAAGGTTGCTTTCACATAGCATGGTACGGGCCATTTTTTCTAGGGTTCTATTTTTTCTTTCTACTACCCCATTTTGTTGGGGTGTCCTAGGTGCAGAAAAATTATAGCCTATTCCTTTTTCATCACAAAATTTTTCAAAGTCTTAATTTTCAAATTCAGTTCCATGATCACTTTGAATATTTTTAATTGAAAAACCTTTCTCATTAGTGACTTTTCGATAAAATTTAGTGAAAACTTGAAAAGTTTCATCCTTGTGTGCCAGAAAGAAAATCCAAGTAAAACGAGAGTAATCATCTATAATTACAAAACCATATCATTTTCCTCCTAGACTAGTAGTTCTAGTAGGTCCAAATAAGTCCATATGCAAAAGCTCTAAAGGTCTAGAGGTTGAAACAATATTTTTGGATTTAAATGAAACTCTTGTTTGTTTACCTAGTTGGTATGCATCACAAATTCTATCCTTTTCAAAATTTAATTTTGGCAAACCAAGAACCAATTCTTTCTTAATTAATTTTGAAAGTGAATGCATGCTAATATGTGCAAGCCTACGATGCCAAAGCCAACTAGTCTCATTAATTTTGGCATTCAAGGATACTAGGCATTGCATGTTTATTTTGGATAGATCATTTAAATCTACCATATAAACATTACCATGTCTATGTCCCATAAATTTAATGCCATCATTAATAGGACTAGTTACAATGCAAACAGAAGATTCAAAAATAACTTTGTATCCTTTATTACAAAATTGACTAATGCTTAGTAAATTATGCTTTAAACCATCTACTAACAAAATATTTTCAATGTATTTGGAGGGAGTGATACCAATGTTACCTATACCGATGATCTTTCCTTTGCCATTATCTCCAAAGGTGACCATCCCTCCATTCTTAGCATCAAGAGTGATGAATTGGGATTCATCACCAGTCATGTGTCTCGAGCATCCGCTGTCAAGATACCATTTTCTGTTTCCTCCTTGGGATGCTAGACACACCTGCAAGCAAAAGTCAAGTTTTTGTTTTAGGTACCCAAGCTTTCTTGGGTCCTTTTTGGTTAGTCATAATGGTTCCTTTTGGAACCCATATTTTCTTTATATTTGAGTTTGCAGATTTGTTAGAGAAGCAAGTGTATGACTTATGTCCTACTCTACCACATTTGAAACAAGTAATATTAGAAGACTTGTTACTTAAAGAGTTTACATAGATATTTTTCAAATACTTTTGTTTCTTCAAGGGGTTATAGCCAAGTCCAGCCTTATCATACACGGCCTTTTGATTTTCAAGAATCATATTAAGTTTATTTGAACTCAAGGTGAATTTTTTAACTAATGGTTTTAACTTGGCAATTTCATTCTTTAAACTTTGATTTTCTTGAAGCAGGGTGGATTTTTCAATTGAAATGCTTTCATTTTGTTTTAATAAAGATTGATTTTTCAATTTTAGATCTTTATTCTTTATCCCTAGTTTCTTTAGTTCATCAACTAAATCACAAAAAGCTTCATGCAGTTCTTCAAATGTAAAGTCACTAGGAGTTTCAAAAATTACCTCATTTTCATGTGCCATAAGGCATAGGTTGGCTTGTTCAGTCGAGTCTTCCTCTTCGGAGCTTGAGTCATCACTCGCACTCTAAGTGGCCATCATGGTCTTCTTCTTGTACTTCTTGAAACCCTTCTTCAGTTGTGGGCATTGGGACTTGAAGTGTCCCGGTTTCTTACACTCATAGCAGATAAGGAGTTGGTCTTTCTCTTTTTCTTTGCTCTGCTCCCCTTTTGTGAATGGCCTCTTCCTCATCCCTTGTTTCCTTTTTCTCAAAAACTTCTTGAATTTTTGGATAATGAGTGCCATCTCTTCATCCTGCTCTTCATTTTCAATGTCATCAGTTTCTTCATCTGGTGGAGCTATGGATTTGAGGGCAATTGTTCTCTTCTTTTTGACTTCTTCCTCTTGATGTTGTTTCATGCTCAGCTCATGTGTCATCAATGATCCAAGAAGCTCTTCCAAGGGTAGAATGTTCAAATCCTTGGCTTCTTGGATGGCGGTCACTTTGGCTTCTCAAGTTCTTGGCAAGGACCTGAGAATCTTTCTTACAAGCTCACTGTTAGTATAGAACTTACCAAGACTCTTTAAACCATTTATAATATTAGTAAAGTGAGTAAACATTTCAGTTATGGACTCATCATGCTCCATTTTAAATAATTCATATTTATGCACGAGCATGTTAATTTTGGACTCCTTTACTTTATTAGTTTCTTCATGGGTTACTTCTAACCTATCCCATATTTCTTTAGCAGACAAGCAAGTAGAAATATGATTAAATTCGTTAGCATCAAGAGCACAATATAGAACATTCATAGCTTTAGCATTTAATTGGGCCATTTTCTTATCAACCTCATCCCACTCTTTCTCGGGTTTGGCTGATTCCACACCATCTATAATTTTAGTGGGTGTGTGAGGGCCGTTCACTATGATACTCCACATATCATAGTCGAGTGCTTGAATGAATATTTTCATTCGAGCTTTTCAATAGGTGTAATTAGACCCATTGAAAAGTGGAGGTTGGTTAGTGGACTGCCCTTCGATTAGAGAAGTACCGACTTGAGTTGCCATAGATCTTTGGCTCTTTGATTGATTAGATCAAAGTAAGGCTAGAGCACCAGGATCTGATACCACTTGTTGCCCAGCTATGCAACCCAAGAGGGAGGGTGAATTGGGTTTCTAAAAATTTTAAGCTTAACTTATGACTTATGAAAAATGTTTGACAATAGCTAAATTACTAGGGAGAGTAAAGTTAATTCAAGGCTAATGGCTAAAAGCAAGAATGCAAGAGAATAATGAAGAGTTAAAGAAGAGCAATTAGGTACACCACAAACAAAAGGATTTAAAGTGGTTCGGTGCCAACCTTGCACCTCCATCCACTCTCCAAGCTCCTACTTGGGAATTCCAATCCACTAACTTGTATTCAACCTGAATACAAACGTCGGAAACTCTGACTTTAGCTATCCCAAGCTAGTCCACTTATTTTCTGGATACAAGCCAACCCAATACACTCCGATTCAAGGTTCGAATCAACCTTCTTTTGTTTTGGAATCCTTCCAAAACAAAAATAATAACTCAAACAAAGTATAACAATGAATAGCACAAGTAAGTACAAAGAAAGCTCCTTTAATGAGCAAATGAGACTTTAAATACACTTTACTCAAAGAGAAGAAGACTCTTTTTGATTTTCTCAAGGTGGTTGGAGACTTGAATGTGCACTTGAGGAGTTGGTGAGCTTGGATTAAAGGCTTCTTAAATGCTTAGAGTGAGCTCTTGCTTAGGGCTGAAAAGTTTGCTTGAAATCCCCTTTTCAAAATCTCTCTTCTTGATTCTTCTTTTGATTCCCACCTTTTTGTCCCTTTTATAGCTTTAAGAAATGGTGAAAAATATTTTGGGCTGAAATAAAACCGTTAGACCACATTAAATGAGCATTAAAAGTACTTAAAATGGGTTAAAAACTAGCCATTGCGGAACAATCCCATCACAGGGGTCGACTCATGGGTCGACTCATGCCTGGGGGTCGACTCATGGGTCGACCTCTGTGGAAGAACACCAGAAAATCAAACGGGAAGCAAGGTTCTGTAAAATTGGCCCAAAACCCACAGAGGTCGACTCATGGGTCGACTCATGCCTTGGGGGTCGACTCATGGGTCGACTCACAGGGTGTGCCAAGTTTGTGCCATCCAAAAATTCAGCGTGCCAATCATCTCATATGCCATGAGTCGACTCATGGGTCGACTCATATTTTTCAAATATGAATATCTTTCAAAATACAAGTCCAAAAATAATAAATTTTTCATCAATAGATCACAAATCTTTTGTTCTATCATTTGATACTTTCAAATTAGGGTTTGGTAAAATTATGATTTTGCCCCTGAAGAGCAATAAGTCTTTTTCAAGTGAAAATCATTAGTACCCCTTCAAATGCTTTGTAATCATCAAAATCAATCCAAGGAGCAATAACTTGGAACTTACAGGATCTTGCACAGTATTTCTCTCCTGATCTACTTAAGATTATTTGTACTATTCCCTTATCTCAATGTGTTTGGGAGGACAGGATGGTTTGGGATTTGTCTAAATTAATACATGTTTCCTTGCAAGATATGAAACGTCTATCTTTTGCTAATGATACTTCACATTTACAGGTTAATTGTGCTTGGATTTGGTCCCTCAAAGTACCTATATGGGTCAAAACTTTTCTATGGAGACTGGTTTGGGAAAGGTTGCCTTTTAAACAATTGTGAGCCCATTGTAAGATAATGCCATCTATAGATATCACTTGTGATCTTTACAAAGACCAAACAGAGGATTGTTCTCATCCTATAGTGCACTACTCCTATGCTCAATTATATTGGCAGCAACTAAGTGTTAGAAAATCAGATAGACAACATGTGTAGATTTCAAAACTTTGAAAACAGGCAACGAAAAATAAATCGGGCTAAACCCTTTAACCCCACATGCAAGATACCAGATTTAAACCTATCCAAGCCCAAGAAAAATACATATTATCAATCTAAAATTTAAAAAAAAATTATGAGATCAGATCTCATTATCTTTGTGCGGATAAAAATTTATCGCTATTGATGATCTCGGATTAGTAGAAGGTTGAGCTGCACACGTATCCGATCTCTATGGATATCTACCGAGATCGATCTCAAACTTTTTCTTCTCGTATGAGATTCTTCTTCTTAAGAAGAACCTTGGCCTTGAAGACTTTGATCAACTTCTTTGATCTTAACTGTGAGATCAACTCCTTGATCTGCAGCCTTTTTCTTCTTCTCCTCGATCCTTGATCTCTAAGTCATCAGAACTTCTTCTAGGCATATGAAAGAGAGAGCACCCAACTTTTGGGCATGAAAAGGAAGAAAATGATGAGAGAAGGTGTGGAGATGGAGAGAGAGAGAGTTTTGTTAATCAAAAAAATATTCTGTGAAACCCTAGAGACCACCCTTTATATATAGACACTGCCCTAACACATATTAGGAACCCAATCAACTTAAAAAGATAGATTCTTATCTCATAAGAATCCTCTACCTTTTAAATCTAATTTATACCAAATAAAATCAGATATAAATGATAATTAATCAGTCCTTCTAAGTATGTATAATAAGCATCCATGGAATACATGTCAGATGGTTGGGGCACCAACTCTTAACACCCCACAAAGGGATCTCTAGCCAAAAGAGATGGGGTGGACCCCACTCTCTCTCCTCCATGCCATGACACATAAGAGGGGGTGGGCCCCTCTAGGATATGGCATCCAATAATTTCCAAAAAGAAAAAGATGCGCCATATATTCTTCCATCTATTCCACATGTATACTTAGAGATAATTAGGAGATAAAGAAGAGATAATATTAGGATAATTATGCCAACTAATTGACTTAATCAAATCTTTTTGGGCTCATAATTAAGAGTCCAATTAAATTCAAATGAATTTAGGTTAGGTTCAAGGCTGTGAACTTGATCAAATCAAAATTTTGAAAAGAATTAGGTTTAATCGTGTGCAGCATGGTTCTTATAAATCTAATAGGATTTCAATAAACCTTAACCCAATTGGAACTTTATAAGCTCAATTAGTAAATTTGAGATTAAATCTCTTAATATGTGACCCTATAGATTCCATTCTATCTAGTAGTGAGATATATTATGATCTCTATCATAATATCATCGAAACTCTTTTCGATGGATTGGAATATTTCAATTCTATCCTTCGAGGGTCATTGATCATCAAGATGACATCTGATGAGTCTCACAATCCATCAGTGACACCTAGTAGTATATAGTGGCAATCCAATAGGATGAAAATATGAACTCTTAAGTATAATTATCGTATGATTTAGTCCTTCTATCATGAGTTCTGACTTGACGGAGGTTATAAAGAGCTCATCAGACTCCATCGTCAATCATATGCTAGATGGACTCGACTCGAGTTCATTTATGAATTTTGTGAATTTTTTTTTTCAGTATTCACACTTGCTTTGGCCAAAGACTTTCTAAACTCAGTCTCATAAATTGCATAGGACTTCTCCTTTTCTACTAAGATCGATAGATCCCATCTAAGTGCATTCTACTCCAAACAGCGAATCTAAACCTACTGAAGCTAACATACACAGCAAGGATCCAAATGGCTAGGGACCAAGGGAACATGCAGTCAAATCTAGTAGCATCGCTGCGAATAGTCAATGATACCGTAGGTCAAAGGATCACTCACACCACTGCAACATCGAGAAAACCACTGACGAGTGAGTAGACATCCATGTGATTCTCGTATTGATCACTGTCAGTGCAAGTTGTTCTCTAACAACCACCTACACCTTCACCCCAGTGTCTCTACACCACAAATCTGAGTCTCATCTACTTACAAAGGAGGTGAACTGTGCATCGATCTCAAATAGATTGATCACTATCCTCTGTGACGATCCTTTGATCGAAAGTATTTAGAAATTAACCACTAATTAATGTATGCCTCAAATTTTTAACTCTTTAAGAATATACAAAAATCATCTTTATTAATTTCTAGAATAAATCATGGACGCATAAATATGATTGGAAAGAAAAAACTTTTTATTGATGATAAAAAGTTATTAGTACAAGTATAGACCCAAGAATTACATAATGTGTCAGTCAATAATTGACTTCTAGATCATAAATCCAACAAACTCTCATTTGACCTAAAGCCAATTGGCCATATATCTAAGATTCATCTTCTCCAGGTGAGCTTCGATCTTCTGCTGGCGGGAGGCTTGGTCAGCTTGTCCGCCACATTCAGCATGGAGTCGACTCTCTGTACCTCGATGAACTTCTTCTCAAGGTATTCGCGTATGATGTGAAACCACCACTCTATGTATTTGAACTTCTAATGAGACCTAGACTCCTTAGCGAGAGCTATGGCACCGTTGTTGTCACAGTGCAGTGCAAAGGCATCTGATGGCATCACACGCAACTCCGCAAAAAACTTCTTGAACCAAAAGGCTTTCTTAGCAGCTTCAGAGGCGGCAATGTACTCGACTTTCATGGTCGAATCTATAATGATCGGCTGCTTGAAACTCTTCTAACTAACCGCACCACCATTACACAAGAAGATACACCCTGATGTAGACTTTCTATCATCAACATCAGTCATAAAGTCTGAATCAGTGTATCCCTTAACTTTTAGCTCCGATCCTCTATCAAAGATCAACATCAAATCTTTAATCTTTCTCAAGTACTTAAGGATATTTTTAACAGCAATCCAGTGTTCTTCACCTGGATTCATCTGATATCTACTCGTGACACTCATGGTAAGTGCTATATCAGAGCGTGTACATAACATGGCATACATGAGACTCTGTATTACTGAAGCATAAGGGATCTTGCTCATGCGTTAGATTTTCTCAAGTGTGTCAGGGTACATCTTCTTGGAGAGATAATGCCATGTCTAAGGGGCAAAAGACCCCTCTTGGAGTTTTTCATGCTGAACTTCTTCAGCACCTCCTCTATGTACATATGCTGTGAGAGTCCTATCATTCTCTTGGATCTATCTCTATAAACCTTTATACCAAGAATGTAGGAAGCTTCTCCTATGTCTTTCATGGTGAACTCTTTCGACAACCATACTTTGACCGATGTCAGTATGGGCATATCATTCCCAATCAGGAGGATGTCATCCATGTACAATACGAGAAATGTGACAGCACTCCCACTGACTTTTTTGTACACGCACAGTTCCTCCTCATTTTTGAGAAATCAAATATTTTGATCACATCATTGAAGCGAGTGTTCCAACTTTGAGATGCTTGCTTGAGTCCATATATGGACCTTTGCAGCTTGCAGACTTTGTGATCACTATCATTGGATGTGAAATCTAAAGGCTACTCCATATAGATATCTTTCTCAAGATATCCATTTAGGAAGGCAGTCTTCACATCTATCTGTCAAATTTCATAATCATGAAAAGCTGCTGTGGCAAGCAGAGTACGGATGGATTTCAGCATGGCTATGGATGAAAAGATTTCATGATAGTCGATGCTTTCGCATGAACTATAACCTTTCATGACTAGCCTTGCCTTATAGGTCTCTACCTTACCATCCGACCCAATCTTTCTTTTGTAAATTTATTTATATCCAATAGGTACAATACCTTCAGGTGGATCTACTAAGGATCAAACCTGATTGGAATGCATGGAGTCAATTTCTGACTTTATCGCATCCATCTATTTCTCAGAGTCTACATCTAACATTGCCTCATCGTAGGTTTTGGGATCATTCCTAATGTCTCTATCTCCCATAAGAAATGCTTCCTCTAAATCCTCTGTAAGAATACCTAAGTATCTTTCAGGAGGACAGAAGATCCTACTTGATTTACGAGGTGGAGGAGGTATCACATCTACTAGCTTATTATTGGATTCAGATCCTTGGACTTGATGCTCTTCAGAGACTTTTTCTTCGAGCTCAATCTTCCTCTCACTGCCTCCATCTTGGATAAACTCTTTTTCTAAGAAGATGGCATAGCGGCTCATAATCATATTGTGATCTTCAGAAAGATAGAAGTAGTATCCCATGATTTCTTTAGGATATCCTATAAAACAAGTCCTAAAGGACCTAGCCTCTAACTTATCTGCCTGCTGTCGCTTGACATGGGTCGGACATCTTCAAATCTTGAGGTATCCAAAAGTTAGCTTCTTATCATGTCATAAATTATATGGTGTGGTAGGAACAAATTTAGAGAGAACCCAATTCAAGAAATAAATCATAGAAAGCAAAGCATGTCCCTAGAAAAAGTCAAGAAGGTCTGTGAAGCTCATTATAGATTGGACCATATCTAATAGGGTCCGATTCCTCCTTGTGAATATCCTATTGAGTTGAGGCATCTCTTGAGGTATCTACTATAAGACTATGCCATTGTCCTTAAGATAGGCTCGAAACTCTCCACTAAGGTATTCTCTTCCTCGATTTGATTGAAAAACCTTTATAGATTTTTCAATCTATTTTTCTACTTCATTTCTGAATTCTATGAACTTTTTAAAGGCTTCAGTCTTTTGGTGCATCAGATATACAAACCCATACCATGAATAATCATCAGTAAAGATTATGAAGTAGATATAGCCACCCCTGACTTATACATCAAATAGACCACACACGTCAGTGTGTACCAGGGCTAATATCTTAGTGGCCTTTTCTCTTTATCCCATAAAGGACAGCTTGACCATTTTTTTTTAAAGACACGATTCTCAGACTGGATAAGACTCAGAAGTCAATGGTCCAAGAAGATCATCTTTCTCCAATTTGATGAGTCTGTCTTCTCCAATGTGGCCTCGTCTAAGGTGCCACAGATACTTTTGGCTGATCCTATCTCTAGATCTCTTAGACCCTATAGCATTCACTATTTGCTCATTAATATTTACACTTGCATCTGTATGCAAATGGTAAAGACCATCAATCATGAAAGTATATGCCATAAGTTTATTTCCAAAATAAATAGAACACATCTTTATTGAAATGAAAATTATAATTATCTTGTGCCAGCACAGAGATAGAAATCAAATTTCTACTGGCTACAGGTACATAGAAACAGTCTTTTAAAAGCAAACTAAATCCTAACGGTAGTCGTAGAGGGTAGGTCCTGATGGCCACAGCAGTAATCCTTGCTCCATTACTGATTCGGAGAGTGATCTTGCCTTCCCTCAGCCCCCTAACTTCTTCAAGATCCTGCATTGAAGTGTTCGAATAAGCACTTGAACTAGAATCAAGAACCCAACTAGAAGAAGAGAAAATCGTTAGATTAGTTTCAATAATGAGGCAACTCAGACGTACCTTCAGAAGGCCCATCCTTCTTCCTGCTTTTGATAGTTGCCAGGTAGATCAGACAGTTTCTTCTCCAGTGGCCTTCGACATTGCAATAAAAATATTTTTCTTTATCGTCAGCCTTCTTCAGAACCTGTTTCTTGGGTTGGCCTCATTCTTTTGTTTCTTTGTGGACTTTTTCTTCTTCTTGGAAGAAGACTTCCTTTTGGAGGAAGTCCACTCCACAGCCAGAATTGTACCTCTTGAGCTTTTCAAGGTGCCCTCTGTAGTCACTAGCATATTCAATAACTCTGACAAAATAGCATCAATCTTATTCATATGATAGTTCATGATGAACTACCCATATGAATCAAGAAGAGATTGGAGGATCAGATCCACCTGCAATTCCTTATCCATATTCATCCCGAGCTTCTGAAGCTCCTCTATGTTCTTGATCATTGTCAAACAATGATCATTGACAGCCTGTCCATCATGCATCTTTACTCTGAAAAATCTCTTGGAGATCTCAAAGCAAGCCGTGCAACTCTGTTCGCTATACAACTCTTGCAGGTGAACCAGCATGTCCCTGGCAGTCCTCATATCTTCATGCTGTTGCTGAAGATCATTGGACATGGATGCTAAGATATAGCACTTCGCCTTGTTATCTTCATCCATCCACTTCTCAAGTGCAGCTCGTTGATCAGTGGATGGGCGAGCAAGTAATACAGGTACTTCCTAGTCGAGGACATGGGTGAGTTTTTCAAAATTGAGAATAATTCTCAAATTCTAGAGTCAGTCTTTGTAATTGATGTCAGTCAATTTATTTGTATCAAAGATTCAGACTAAGAGATTTGAACTTGATATGGTCATCTGTAGAGAGAACAGTTTCTAGTTAGATTTTATACTTATAAAAATATTTGTTCTAGAAACTTTAAAAATAAACAAAGGCTCCCACTATTTCTTCGAATCTCCTACACTCCTTGGGTGAAGAAATAGAAACCTATATGTGTTTGATTTTAAGTGGGTACTGCAGTCTCATTAATCTATACACACCTCACCTAACAGTTATTGGTGAGTACAAATCGATGAGCGGACAACACTTTGTCTATTGCTTCACTAAGCAAGATGCAGTGGGCTTGGTCTCTAAGTCCTATGGCCTCACCTAATAGTTATTGGCACATTCCTTAGTTAAGTCTGATCCATCGTTCACCAGTGGGTGCAAAGCCGTCATTGGGATCCTCACCTAATAGTTATTAGGCCCAACCCCATCTCTATCCTGAGACATCAAATATCAATAGAGTAGTTGTATCTTCCTGATGCAACCGAACCACTGTAACCAGTTAAGAATGATCAACGTCAGGAAGGTACCCACATCTCTACAATGATAGAAGACCTCTAGACTTAATATTTAATGAGAAGATTTGGATTTAGATCTCTTCTAAATTAGTAGATCTGATATCCAACTGATTAAATCAGGTCAACACATCAATATGTCTGACCATCCTAGTTGGCATGGGTGAACTCGAGTCAACAAGTAACCTAATATGAAACTGAATCTCCCAAGATGGCCAGGTAATTTAAGATGCATGAGAGTCCCCCTATTTCTTTTCTTAGATACCAATCAAAATTGGTCAGGCAGACAACAGAATCAATTAAAAAATCACCATCTAAATACTTGCCTTAGACACCAAATTGATCGATTAGAATCGATTAGATTAACCTATTGAGATGGACCCGAACCACTAAGCCAAATTTGATCTTAAGTCAATCAACTCACAACAAAATATGAATCGATGTGACCAACTATAACTCAAGTCAACTTTGAGCCCCTTTGATCTAATCCTAATCATCCATCGATTAGGTTCAATCAACTACTCAAAATCAAATACGGGTTCTAGTCTGATCTAATCAATTAGACCCTAATTGTAGTTTGTTCACTTAGACCTAATTTGTTCAATCTATACCTACATGCAATGATATAATTTTAGATCTAAAAATAATTTTTAGATTATATTTCATTGCATGCAATTAATGGCTTATGATCTTGAAACTGTTTCAAATCTAAATCTAGTTTCATATATTGAATATATGTAATTTCATATCTAAATCAAATATGCATCATATATACATTAATTTTAGATTTAAAATTAAATTTATACATATCAAATATGTATAAATCAGATCTAAAATAATGATCAAAATATTTTAAAGATACCTTTTCAAAAACTGACTTACATCAAACTAGGATAACCTTTACAATATAGAGGGTAAACCCTATATCAGGACAACCTTATATCAGTTTGATGTGAGCTTTTAATCATTCTAATTTTAGATCTAAATATAAATTAAATATATTATATATGTTAATTTTTAGATCTAAAAAATTTAATTTAATTATTTTAAAAATAATTTTTCAAAATTAATCAATCTTATGTTAGGACAACCTTTGCAATATAGAGGATAAACCCTATATCAGGACAACCTTATAGCAGCACAAAATTGATTTTAAATTATTAAAACTTTTATATCTAATCTAAAAATCAAATTATATGTGTTTTCAAAATCTGTGGCTCTGATACCACTGTTAGAAAATCAGGTATGCAGCATGTGCAGATTTGAAAACTTTGAAAACAGGCAGTAGAAAACAAATCGGGTTAAATCTTTTAACCCTACATGCAAGATACTAGATCTAAACATACTCAAGCCTAAGAACAATACATATTATCAATCTAAAATTTAAAAAAAAATTGAGATCAGATCTCACTATTTTTGTGCGGGTAGAAATTCATCACTATTGATGATCTCAGATTCGTAGAATGTTCAGCCGCACACATGTCTGGCTTGTACGGATATCCATCGGGATTGATCTGAAACTTTTTCTTTTCGTATAAGATTTTTTTTCTCAAGAAGAACCTTGACCTTGAAGATTTTGATGAACTCCTTTGATCTTAACTGCGAGATCAACTCTTTGATCTGCAGCCTTCTTCTTCTTCTCCTCGATCTTTGATCTCTAAGTCACCAGAACTTCTTCTAAGCATGTGGAAGAGAGAGCCCCCAACTTTTGGGCATGAAAAGGAAGAAAATAATGAGAGTAGGCATGGAGATAGAGAGAGGGAGAGTTTTGTTGATCAAAAAAATATTCTGTGAAATCCTAGAGACCACCCTTTATATATAGACACTGCCCTAATACATATTAGGAATCCAATCAACTTAAAAAGGTTGATTCTTATCTCATAAGAATCTTCTACCTTTTAAATATGATTTATATCAAATAAAATTAAAAATAAATGATAATTAATCAGCCCTTTTAAGTATGTACAACAAGCATCCATGGAATACATGTCAGGTGGTTGGGGCGCCAACTCTTGACGCCCCACAAAGGGATCTCTAGCCAAAAGAGATGGGGCATGGACCCTGTTGCCCAGCTATGCAACTCAAGAGGAGGGGGTGAATTGGATTTTTGAAAAATTTAAACTTAACTTATAACTATGAAGAATATTTAACAATGAGCAAGATAAGTATGGAGAGTGTAATTTATGCAAGGTGTAGAAGTTGGATGCAAGAATGCAAGAGGATAAAGAAATTTAAAAGGAGAGCAAGTAAGCACAACACAAACAAGAAGATTTATAGTGGTTCGGTGCCAACCTTGCACCTACATCCACTTCCCAAGCTCCTACTTGAAAATTCAAATCCACTAAACTGTATTTAACCCGAATACAACGTCGGAACCTCCGACTCTAGCTATTCCAAGCTAGAACACTTATTTTTCGGGTACAAGCTAATCCAATACAATCCGATTCAAGGTTTGGATCAACCTTTTCACGTTTTGGAATCCTTCCAAAATAAAAATAATAACTCAAAAAGAGTATGACAGTTAATTGCACAGAAATACAGATGTAGCTCCTTTAATGAGTGAATAAAGCTTTAAATACACTTTACACAATAAGAAGCAAGCTTTTCTAATTTCTCTCAAGGTGGTTGAAAACTTGAGTGAGCTCTTGAGGGATTGGTGAACTTGAAATAAAAGCTTCTTTAACTTCAAGAGGACTCTTTTGTTAGGGCTGAAATGAATGCTTGAAGAATCCTTTTCAAAACCTCTCTCTTGTTATTGATTCCCTCTTTTAAGTGCCTTTTATAACTTTAAATGATGGTGAAGAGTAATCTGGACTGAAATAGAGCCATTAGAGCACATTAAATGAGCATTAAATGTAGTTAGAACGAGCAAAAAACTAGCCATGGTGGAGTTTTTCCGTCACAGGGGTCGACTCACAGGGTCGACTCATGCACATGAGTCGACTCATGGGGTCGACTTCTGTGGTACAGAACAGAAAATAACTTCTGTAAATTTGGCTTATACTGCAGTAGAGGTCGACTCATAGGGTCGATTCATGCACAGGGGTCGACTCATGGGGTTGACCTTTGTGGCACAGAACAGAAAATGACTGTTCTGTAAGTTTGGCCTGTACTGCTGTAAAGATCGACTCATGTACAGGGGTCGACTCATAGGGTGTGCCAGCCAAAAATTCAGCGTGCCGTTCAGCCCCTTTTGCCATGAGTCGACTCATGGGGTTGACTCAAATTTATAAACATGATTTTCTTTCAAAATATACATCCAAAAATATTGAAATTACCTCCAATAGATTACAAATTTTGTGTTCTTGCTCTTGAGGCTTCCGAATTAGAACTTGGTAAAATTATGATTTTGCTCCTGAAATACAATGAATCTTTTTTCAAGCCAAAATCATTAGTAACCCCCTCAAATATTTTGTAATCATCAAAATTAATTCAAAGAGCAACAGACCTACTCTCTCTCCTTCATGTCATGACACATAAGAGGAGGTGGGCCCCTCTAGGATATGGCACCCAATAAATTTCAAAAAAAAAAAGATGCACCACATATTCAACTATCTATTCCACATGCATACTTAGAGATAATTAGGAGATAAAGAAGAGATAATGTTAAGATAACTATGCCAACTAATTGACTTAGTCAAATCCTCTTGGGCTCACAATTAAGAGTCCAATTAAACCCAAATAAATTTAGGTTAGGTTCAAGGCTATGGACTTGATCAAATCAAAATTTTGAGAAGAATTAGGTTTAACCATGTGCTAGCATGGTTCTCATAAACCTAATAGAATTTCAATAAATCCTAACCCAATTGGAACTTCATAAGCTCAATTGATAAATTCGAGATTAAATCCCTTAATGTATGATCCCATAGTTTCATTCTATCTGGTAGTGAGATATATTGTGATCTCTATCACAATATCATCGAAACTTTTTTCGATAGATTAGAATATTTTTAATTCTACCCTTCAAGAGCGATCGATCATCAAAATAATATCCGATGAGTCTCACAATCCACCAGTGACACCTAGTAGTATATAGTGGCAATCTAGTAGAATGAAAGTATGAATCTCTAAGTACAGTTATCGTATGATTCAGTTCTTCTATCGTGAGTCCTGACTTGATGGAGGTCATAGAGAGCTCGTCAAACTCCATCGTCAGTCATATGCTAGATTGGCTCGACTCGAGTTTATTTATGAATCTCGTGAAATTTTTTTTTCAGTATTTATACTTGCTTTGGTCAAAGACTTTCTGAACTCAGTCTCACAAATCACATAGGACTTCTCTTTTTCTACCAAAATCGATAGATCCCATCTAGGTGCATCTTACTTCAAACAGCGAATATGAATCTACTGAAATCAACATACACAGCAAGGATCCAAATGGTTAGAGATCAAGAGAACATGCAATCAAACCTAGTAGCCTTGCTGCGAATAGCCAATGACACCGTAGGTTAAAGGACCACTCACACCACTGCAGCATCGAGAAGACCACTGACGAGTGAGTAGACATACATGTGGTTCTCGTGATGGTCACGCTCAGTGCAAGTTATTCTCTAACAACCACCTGCACCTTCACTCCAGTGTCTCCACACCACAAACTTGAGACTCATCTGCCCATAAGGAAGGTGAACCGTGCATCCATCTCAAATGGATTGATCACTGTCCTCCATGATGATCCTTTGATTGAAAGCATTTAAAAATTAATCACTAATTAATGTATGTCTTAAATTCTTAACTCTTTAAGAATATATAAAAATTATCTTTGTTAATTTTTAGGATAAATCATGGACACATAAACATAATTGAAAAGAAAAAACCCTTTATTGATAATAAAAAATTACAAGTATAAGTATAGGCCCAAGAATTACATAATGTGTTAGTCAACAATTGGCTTCTAGGGCACAAATCCAACAAACTCTCACTTGACTTAAAGCCAATTGGCCATATGCCTAAGACCCATCTTCTCAAGGTGAGCTTCGATCTTCTGCTGGCAAGAGGCTTGGTCAGCGGGTCCGCCATATTTAGCATGGAGTTGACTCTCTGCACCTTGACAAACTTCTTCTTGAGGTATTCGCATATGATGTGAAACTGCCGCTCTATGTGCTTAGACTTCTGATGAGACCTAAACTCCTTAGCGAGAGCTATGACGCCGTTGTTGTCGCAGTGTAGTATAATGACATCTGATGGCATCACACCCAGCTCCGCAATGAACTTCTTGAACTAAAAGGCTTTCTTAGCAGCTTCAGAGGCGGTGATGTACTCGACTTCTATGATCGAATCTACAATGATCGACTGCTTGAAACTCTTCTAGCTAACCGCACCACCATTACACAAAAAGATACACCCTGATGTAGACTTTCTATCATCAACATCAGCCATAAAGTCTGAATCAGTGTATCCCTCAATTTTTAGCTCCGATCCTCCATCAAAGACCAACATCAAATTCTTAATCCTTCTCAAGTACTTAAGGATATTTTTAATAGCAATCCAGTATTTTTTACCTGGATTTGCCTGATATCTACTCATGACACTCATGATAAGTGCTATATTAGAGCGTGTACATTACATGGCATACATGAGACTCTCTATTGTTGAAGCATAAGGGATCTTGTTCATGCACTGGATCTCCTCAGGTGTGTCAGGGCACATCTTTTTGAAGAGATGAATGCCATGTCTAAGGGACAAAAGATCTCTCTTGGAGTTTTTCATGCTGAACCTCTTCAGCACCTCCTCTATGTATATATGATGTGAGAGTCCTATCATTCTCTTAGATCTATTTGTATAGATCTTTATACCAAGAATGTAGGAAGCTTCTCCTAGATTTTTCATGGCGAACTCTTTCGACAACCATACTTTGACCGACATCAGCATGGAAATATCATTCTCAATCAGGAAGATGTCATCCATGTATAATATGAGAAATGTGACAACGCTCCTACTAATCTTTTTGTACACGCACGTTTCCTCCTCATTTTTGATGAAATCAAATATTTTGATCACATCATTGAAGCGAGTGTTCCAACTCTGAGATATTCGCTTGAGTCCATATATGGACCTTTGTAGCTTGCAGACCTTGTGATCACTATCACTGGACGTGAAACTCAGAGGCTACTCCATATAGATATCTTACTCAAGTTATCCATTTAGAAAGGCAGTCTTCACATCCATCTGTCAGATTTCATAATTATGAAAAGCTATTGTGGCAAGCAGAGTACAGATAGATTTTAGCATGGCTACGGATGAAAAGGTTTCATGATAGTCGATGCCTTCGTGTTGACTATAACCTTTGCGACTAGCCTTGCCTTATAGGTCTCTACCTTACCATCTGACCCAATCTTTCTTTTGTAAATCCATTTATACCCAATAGGTACAATACCTTCAAGTGGATTTACTAAGGATCAAACCTGGTTGGAATACATGGAGTCAATTTTTGACTTCATCGCATCCATCCATTTCTCAGAGTCTACATCTAACATTGCCTCATCGTAGGTTTTGGGATCATTCCTAATGTCTGTCCCTATCTTTCACAAAGAATATTTTCTGTAAATTCTTTGTAAGAATACCTAAGTATCTTTCAGGAGGATGGAAGATCCTACTTGATTTACAAGGTGGAGGAGATATCACATCTACTGGCTCATTATTGGGTTCAAATCTTTAGACTTAATGCTCTTCAGAGATTTTCTCTTCGAGCTCAATTTCCTCCCACTGTCTCCATCTTGGATAAACTCTTTTTCTAAGAAGACAGCATGATGGCTAACAATCACATTGTGATCCTCAAAAAGATAAAAGTAGTATTCTATGGTTTCCTTAGGATACCCTATAAAATGAGCCCTAAAGGACCTAGCCTCTAACTTGTCTGCCTGCTGTCACTTGACATGGGCCGAAATCTCCAAATCTTGAGGTACCCAAGAGTTGGCTTCTTACCATGCCATAATTCATATGGTGTGGTAGGAACGAATTTAGAGGAAACTCGATTCAAGAGATGAATCACAAAAAGTAAAGCATATCCCTAAAGAAAGTCAGGAAGGTCTGTGAAGCTCATCATGGACCGAACCATAACTAATAGGATCTGATTTCTCCTTTTGGATATCCCATTGAGTTGAGGCATCCCTGGAGGTGTCCACTATGAGACTATGCCATTGTCTTTGAGATAGATTTGAAATTCTTCACTAAAGTATTCTCCTTCTCGATCTATTCGAAAAACCTGTATGGGTTTTTTGGTCTATTTTTCTTCTTCATGTCTGAAATCAATTGTGACAATTTATAAGATATCTCACACTTACAGGGAGGCAAATCAAGTTGTAGATTTTATGGCTAATAGGGCATTACAGGGGGACTTTTCATGGAACTATGATGATGTTCATGATCATCAGTGTAAAATTCTTCTTGTAGCGGAGTTGGATACATGTGGTAACCTGTGCTACTAGGAGGAACATACTATGCTCTTTCCCCTATTTTATCAGCAATATTCAAAGGAGCAATACAGGGGAATGGAAGATGCTCACGAACCTCTTGCTGATATTGTGCTCTTTCCCCTATTCTGCTGTCTATTGACATGTTTGGTTTCTACCTATTTCAATATAGTTGTTTTCAATTGATCAGGGTCAGCACAATCTTCATTGCCGATTATCAGGGAGGCACACATAAGTTGACTATCTACATGTTGGTGGACCTTTTCGATACCGCACGATGCAGCAAGAAGAAAGAAGAAATATAATAAAAAATAATTAAATACATGGATTAGCCAAAAAAGAGCTCGTCTCTACGAGGCATGCAAACTTCATTATGAGAAAAAGAAATATTACAAGAGGAGATCTCACCATCAACCCTCGTACACCCAATTTTTCTCTCACAAGAAGTTTTTCCTTATGAAAGCTCTCTCTTTAGGATCCCCCCTAAACCCCTAAAGCGACCGCAGTCTGTTGATCAGGAGCCTCCCTGCTCCTTCTTCTCTCAACGTCGTGCGTCTCTCTCTTTCTCTTTGCATGGGTCCATTGCCATCAAAACGGAGCCACCCCATCACTCTATTCACGAGATCAGCCTTTTAAAGGCTTAAAACCCAATTAGATTAGGTTAAGGACTCCTTAGAATACCCAAACAAAGCCCATGAACTCTTAGATCACGATCGGGAGCTCTCCATATCGTCCGATCACGCACTGGTCCATGAAATAGTTTGTGGACCGTGAGAAACGACCCAGAAACACCACGCGGTCCACAGTGGACCATGAGAAATGAAGAAAAATGCCCCCTCGGTCTACAGACCAGGCCATGCACTGCCCGATCCATGGTGGACTAGGCTATGGGCTCCCAGGTGCGGGCTCGCATGGGCCCCGTGGATCGGGCTAGCGGCTCCCAGGCACGGGCTCGCGTGGGCCTGGGCCGCACCCGCATGCTCGCGCACCTAGGCCTGGGCCTAGGCTACGCCCACGCGCTCGTGCGCCCGAGCCTGGGCCACACCCACGCACTAGACCGCACACGACTGCATCACCGTCGCTCCATCGGCCCGCCACCGGCAGCCGCTGGTCCTCCGCTGCTTCAAATTTTGTTCTGACTTCAATCGAGCATATCTCGACCATCCAAACTCTGTTTGAGGTGATCTTAGACTCATTGGACTCCATTTTTCATCGCAGATCTCACTGTGGGCTCAGTGTAGACCGAATCTTAAGGTATCAAATTCTAACAATCTTCATCTCGACTCGATATTCATCCTCCTCCTAACTCTGAGAGCTTTTGGATCTCCTCGCCCCTATGCCCTGGGGCAGTCGCTTGCTGATCATGGATGGGCAAACATGAGAGTTGAGCCAGGTCTCTCGATCCCATATCTATTGTATGCTGTGCTCCTCCTAACTTGAGACCTGCTCGGGGCATCATCCTAAGATATAGAAATCTCATCTTGCGATATCGCCTTTCATCCTCCTGAGTCTCCTGTCTCGTGCCCGATCTCCCTCCACCTGGAGCTCCACCTCACTTTGGGCTCCTCCTGGCTCCTAAAGCTCCACCTCGCACTGAGCTCCCTGTCAAGTAATAATATCCTCTCGTCCTCTTCTTTTCCTCCAGAATAATTCTATCGCTGCGTAGCACCTTCAGGATTTCTCCACCAGCTATCATCCTATAGCCTCTCAAATCCAGTTTGCTCAGTGAGATAAGATTCTGCCTGAAATTGGATATGTATCATACCTCCCCCCCAATCTTCTCACTGCACCATCATATGTCCTCCAGTTGACCATCTCGATACCTCTGATCGCACAGCATGATCCATCCGGTAGATAAACAGTGCCCTTACTATTTTTCAGGGAGTCAAACTGCTCTTCTCTACAATATACATGATAGGTACATACAGAATCTAAAATTCATTACTGAAAAGAAGTAGATACCTCATCAGATATCTCCAGGATATCTTCCTCTGAATCGCTACTGGCCATCGCTACAGTAGCCATCATTCGATCTTTGAGTTGAGAGCAGTCTCTGACTAGATACCCCAACTCATCACACCGACAATACCTGATTTTGCTCAAGTCCCTTCTGGACTTGGACCACCCTCGTCGTGATCTTCTATCATTCCGTCTACCGCCTCCTGCTCCTTTAAAAACCACCAAAGCTGAGCTACTGCCACTTGAGCTCAAAGTTGGGTTCTCCCTCCTGAGAACCTCATTCTGGAGTATCGCTGTGGTGATCTCGTCCATCTTGATGGTGCTCTTTCTCACTAGAAGAGCAGTCACCAAGGACTCATACGAAGAGAGAACGATGCTAGCAAAACCAACACGCTGATCCTCTCCTCAACATTCTCGCCAACACTGAGGAGGTCGGTGAGGATCTTCTAGAAGTGGCTGAGATGCTCCTGCATACTCTGTCCCTCAACCATCCGCAGCTGGTAGAACTGCCTCTAGAGAAAAAGAGTGTTGGTGAGAGATTTTGTAATATACAATTCTTCGAGCTTTGACCACAGCACCATCGAAAAAGTCTCACCAAGCACATGGATCACCACCTCATCTGCTAGATACATGCGGATGGTACTCGTCGCCTACATCTGGAGCCGCCTCCAATTCTGCACCTCCATGGTAGTCGGCTTCTCCTCGCATAAGAGAGCATCAATCAACCCTTGTTGGATGAGCACATCCTTCACCCTTACCTGCCATAAGAAAAAATTACTGTTTCCATCAAACTTATTGATCTCCATCTTGATTGATCGAATCTTCTCCATCTTCAGTCTTGCTCACCATCATTGCAATCTGCATCCTTGTACCATCTCATTCTGATACCATTTATTGATGGATGTCTGGCCAAGACACCATCTCTCAGGATCTTTTTGATACCGCGCGATGCAGCAGGAAGAAAGAAGAAATAAAATAGAAAACAATCAAATACGTAGATTAGTCAAAAAAGAGCTCGCCTCCACGGGGCATGCAAACTTCATTATGAGAAAAAGAAATATGACAAGAGGAGATCTCACCCTCAATCCTCGTATACCCAATTTCTCTCTCACAAGAAGTTCTTCCTTACAAAAGCTTTCTCTCTAGGAAGACCCCCTTGAACTCCTGAAGTGACCACTGTCCGATGTCCAGGAGCCTTCCTGCTCCTCCTCTTAGCGCCGCGCATCTCTCTCTCTTCGTGTGGGTTCACTGCCATCAAAATCGAGCCACCCCACCGCTCTGTTCATGAGATCAGCCTTTTAAAGGCTTAAAACCCAATTAGATTAGGTTAAGAACTCCTTAGAATACCCAAACAAAGCCCTTGAACCCTTGGATCAAGATCGAGAGCTCCCCACGCTATTCGATCATGCACCAATCCATGGAATAATTCATGGACTATGAGAAACGATCCAGAAACGCCACACAGTCCACGATGGACTATGAGAAACTGAGGGGAAATGCCCCTTTGATCCACAGACTAGGCCATGCACTGCCCGGTCCACGGTGGATCAAGCTACGGGCTCCCAGGCGTGGGCTTGCGTGGGCTTCGGCTGCGCCCGCGCGCTCGCGCATCTGGGCCTAGAACGGCCCGCACGCTTGCGCGCCTGGGCCTGGGCCGTGCCTTGTGCGCCCAGGCTGTGTGTTGCCGCACCTGGGCCGTGCACCACTGTGCATAGCCACGCCGCCGCTGGTCCTCCATCACTTCGAGTTCCGTGCCGACTTCAATCGAGCATATCTCGACCATCTGGACTCCATTTGAGGTGATCTTGGGCTCGTTGGACTCCATTTTTCATCGCAGACCTCGCTGTAGGCTCAATGTAGATCAAATCTTGAGGCTTCAAATCCTAACACTACATATCATATGCAATGAGGGGAGGGGGAAGCAAAAATGGGTTTAGATGGGAAAAACAAAAATGGGATAAGGACATAACTCATATTGGAAGATCATGGGAGAATGAGATGTTGTGTGCCAATACCAGTTGGGGTGAGAAATATATAGTTAAAGAGGAAATGAAAAAAGGGTCACTGTATATGGAATTTCAAAATGTATACAATCTCATCTACCATTGCTGTGAAGGTTTGCGTATAGTGCTGGGAAACAAGAAAGATGAAAGTAAAAAAACAGGAGAATGCCAAAAAGAAACAAGGGAAAACGAAAGGAGGAGAAGGAAAAAAGGAAAAAAGAAAAATCAAGAGTAAAAAATAAAGGAAGGCTCATTACTAACCTCTTTTGCTTGTGTTTGCAGGGTGTAAAAGAGTTTGCATGTGCATACATTGTAATATTAGGACATTGTTATTGTCCTAATCTACAAGGATCACGATACATATCATTCTGCTGTTATTTCAAGGCCATTCATCAAAATCTTACATTCATGTTGACCCCAAATCAAGTGATACAGCATTCCCATCAAATTTGTGGAGCATTCAGGTTACAACTATACTGCTGGTGTTATGCTATACAAAGTTCAAGTCAGAGGAACAACTATAAAGATTACTACTTTGTGTTTATACGACATGCAGGGTTCAAAGCAATATTGGTTCATAGTACCATTTGGTTCCATGATATCTTTGCACAGATCTTAGATATGGTCTGCTTAAGAGACCTTCATGATGCATTATGTACCAAACTTTTGCAAAATGGAGAAAAGCAAAACAGAATACAGAAAAAGTGTATAGGAAAAAGGAAAACAAAAGGAAAAAACAAAAAAAGGGAAGAAAGAAGAGGAAAAAAATTGAAGAAAAGAGAAAGAAGAAGAGGAAAAAGAAGAAAAAAAAAACGAACAGAAAAATTGAAATGTTGCTTACTAATTTTGTTTTTTCTGGTTGCAGGGTCTTCTGTTAAGCAATATGGGCGTATACTTACCTTTGTACAGGTTTGCCTTGTCTGTCCATAAGTACAAGAAGCAATTCATATACAGGAAGGGGTTTTTACATGGTGCTGCTATTAGGAAAACAGGCTATCATCATGGTGACTGCTGCTTTCTTCCTTTCCTGTTAACCATTACAATCTTATTGGCCCAGGGGAACTCAGCATCAAAATGTAGCAATGGAACTTTTATTACTATGCTCTCAGTAAAATACATCATTGGTCACAGGAATCTATATCACGGGAAGCCAGAAGGAGGAATGTTAAAGCATTTATGGTTTCGATCTAATGCTTCCTCAGTATATTTGCTGCAGATGTTTACAATGAGTATCTTTTTACATAGTTATTTGGATTATCAGGATAACAAGGCAGGTATGGCGATGCAAGTACTTTCATGTGTCTCTGTTACATGTGTCTCAATCCGAACAATTGCAGGTTGCCTTGTGGGAATTTCAGGAAGGTCCATGTCCAATTAATGTTTTTGGTTCAGCTATGGTCTTATGCATCTCCATGTTGTTGTGTTCGGTCACTTGTAAAAAGCTTCTGTTTCTGCTTGTTTGTAAGTTGGTCCATGTTTACAGACTTCATTCCTTGTAATATAGCATCTGACACTTCTTACCAAAAAAAAAGATTTGTCTAATTACTGACTTTGCAAGAAAAAAAAAATCAGATTAACGTATTTGTCATACAGAACGATATGCGTGTAGAGGGATTACCTGATGATTTTATTAATAAGTATACAAGAAATTAAAATATTTTGTTAATGATACACCAGAAAAGCGGTAATCTAAAGAAATTAAATATATATCAGACATTCAGTAAATATGTATTAGATTTTTAAATTTATATGTGATCTATCGTGTCTTGCAGCCAAAGGCAAAATAGCTTCCATCTTTTATACCATTTTGCAGAAAAAATTAATCCAATCCTTTTTTCTTGCAATGAAAATTATTAATTAATTTTTTATGCAAAATTTGTAAAATACTATCTCAACTTCGGTTTACTATATTTGTCAGCATAATTTTGCTTGACGCAAAGTCCATTTTTTTAAAACAACAATGGTTTCAATCTAGCCAGTCGAGTATCCAAAATATTTCTATCTTACAAATTTTCTTTGCAAAATAAATGAATTTGTAAAATTATATCTTTACATTTTATCTTGGTGTACAGCATTTTTTGGTCATAATGTTGCTCCATCACAAGTGCATTTTCTTAAACAATAATGGATTAAATTTAGCTAGTCAATATTTAAAATATTTTGATTTAAAATCTCCATATATTAACATGATATATTTTATAGATTTTTGGTTTGATGATAACATTTCAAATAAAAGAATATACATTATCAATAAATCTACATGAGGATTCAGATATTGAGGGAACATCCTGTGCAACATCAAGATAGGATACAATTCTGTTAGGATAGCTCCATTCCACCAATGTCCTAATATTTTTATTGGGATATTTTGAAATATTTTGTATCTCCAGTATTCAAATGAGATAAGATATATCTCATTTCATAGAAAAATCAAAATAGCTCCATCCATAGGATTTAAAAAACTGGTCAATGCACCTAGGATCAAGCTATCCTTTGAGCCTTGGTGCGGAGGAAACGTCAAGCGACCGCTTTCCTGACAACCAAGTCTTTCGACAAACATATAAGAAAGTATAAGTCTAACTCTAATGTGAAATGCCCACTTCAATGCCACCACTGGTCAGTTGGAACGCACGACAATTTTCGAGAAAATATCATATATGCTGACAAAAATGTCAGACCTTTTGCTACTTGATGGCAAAAAGGGCAACAAAGGAAAAGTCTTCCTACGGTAATTATTTTTTTTTAGGATAGAACGGAATATCCATACGGTTCTAATACAAATACATCCAAAAAATTTAAAAGAAAGAGCCTTCCAAAATCCCTATGGGATGTCTCCCATATCAATCCATAAAGTCTCTTCAGTATGCTCAGCCACGTAAGAGACCACGTAGCCAACAGTAGTATTGGCCTCACGGTAGATGTGGTGAAGGTCGAAGGAATTGCAGTTCCCCATCAAGCGCCACATATCGTGAAGAATAGGATGCACATTCATTTTGGATAAAAACTGTCGAAACCAAGCGATCACGATAGTAGAATCTCCTTTCACTACCAGCCTGTCAGCTCTGAGTCTCAATCTAGCAAAAAGGATACCAGCTCAGGCCGCCTGCAGCTCAGCCAATAGAACTATGCTCCCAATAAGATGGTGCTTGCCAACAGCCACAAATCTCAAAGCAGGCCTGCGGTCTCAAAAATTGTGTCCACTTTGTTGCCTTTGATGCTGCTATCAAAGTTGATCTTGAAGAATCCAAAGGATGGAGGCTCCCAAGTAACGAACATCATTTGAGTCACTGCCGAAGCAGTCTGGGGGCCAGATGTCCCAGATAGTCAAGGTCGAACAATGTGATAAACAGCCCATGACCTTTGCAGCCTGAATCATCGTCCTCTCCAGGATGAGTGTCACTGTTGGCCATGTCACCTCGAAGACCCCCACATTCCTGACTAGCCAAATATATTAAGCAATACAAGTGGCTTGGATCCCTATGGCTCTAGACAAGTCAGCCTCCACACTCCTCCTAAGAGCCTCCAAGAAATGCTAGGCTGGCTCCGCTGGGACTAGGGCCACCTCAAGAAGACCCACAATCTCTCACACCTACCACACTCTGGGATAAGAGTGAAGAGGATATGGTCCATAGTCTCCTCCTTCCTATCATAGCAAGGGCATATCAGCATAATATCCATGCCTCTAGCACTCAAAATAGCACTGGTGGGAAGGCGATGCAATGCCACCTTTCAAAGGAATAGGCTAACCCTCCAATGTATCTGCAACCCCCAAAGCCAAGCCCCCTCTAGCCTCCTAGTCGTAGGCCCCCTATATTCCTCATACAGATCTCTGGAAACAACTCTCGACATGCAGGCCGACCCCCATACACCACATCCGGGCTAGCATACATGGGCACCATAATAGATAAAACCCTCTTCACCAAGTCAATGCCAAACAAGTGTGACATCAGATCGGTGATCCACCCCATCCCCCTTGGTTGAAACAAGTCACATACATGCATAGATTCCCCCACCTTTATGCTCACAAAAGTAGGCCACCTGCTCAATGAGAGTTTAATAATCCTCTTGCAGGAAATCAATGGACTGCCCATCACCCACTAGCCATCTGACTCGGCCTAAAAGGATGTGAGAACAAGAGCAAATCTCCTTCCAAAAAAAGAAGCTCCACTGGATATACTAGATGTCAGTGCCAATGCTCCACGAGCCATACCTGACCCTCATGATCACACTCCAGAGACAATCTAGATAGAGCACTAGTCTAGCAGTATTTTTGGCTAGCAGAGCCTTACACCTCACCATCATGGACTGAATGCCAAGGCCTCCATCCTTGATTGACTGATAGACCACCTCCCAGGCTAAAAGATGAACACCTCTCCCTCAACAATGAGACCCCCAGATGAAGCTTCTAAAAAGTTGCTCCATCTTCAATAGAAGGGTCTTCAGCAAAACGGTGTGAGACATCATATAAATTAGGATCGAGCTAAGCATAGATCTCACCAAAATGATCCTACCCATCATGGATAGGCAACTAGCCTGCCAACCCTCTAATCATCTCCAAATTGCCTCCTCCAACTCGATACACTCCAACCTCCGAGGTCTGCATCCAGTGATAGGAACCCCTAAGGTAGTGGCATATCCCTATCTGTTCCAATATCCCTAGCCACTTTCTAATCATCTGTCTCATCTAGCATTTAGTCTTCGGGCTAAAGTACAAAGTGGATTTTAGTAAGTTCACCTTCTACTATGAGACTCTGCAATAGTCACCCAATATCCTCTTGAAATTGAAGGCATTCTGAATAATTGCCCGAGCCATCAAGAGGCAATCATTTGCAAATAAAAGATGCAAAATTGGCCTGGCCCCTCGGGCAAGCTCGTAGGGATCTAGAGCCGCTCCATAATAGCCTACCTCAAGGCTTTAGACAGGGCATCAGCACAAAGGATAAATAGATAAGGGGACAAGAGACAACCTTCATGGAGGCCGACTGTAGACTGAAAGTAGTCGGTGGGTGTGTCATTGATGAGAATTGCAAAGGAGGGTGATCTAACACACCACATGATCCATCTAATCCAATGCCTATGAAAGCCAAATCTCTTCAAGGTGTTCTCTAGGAACTGTCAGCTAATCCAATCGTACACCCTCTCCATATCTAACTTGATTGCCATAAGAGAGTGACTAATCGAGCCTCTCCATAGGTCATACATGAACTCCTATGCAATCATCATGTTGTCAAATATGCTGCGGCCTCTGACAAAGGCATCCTGCTCTAGGTTGATAACTAGGAAAGGACCTACTTCATCCATCCAACCACGATCTTCACATAAGTCTAGTACAAAGTAGTACAAAGGCTAATAGGCTTGAAGTGGGAAGGCTCTAAAGCATCCTGTCTTTTTGGGAGAAGAATAATGAAGGTCCTCTTCTAGGCATTTGGCATATCACTAGAAGTGAAGAACTGCTGCACAGCCGCCACCACCTCTTATCGAATAATCATCCAGTACCTTCCAAAAAAGATGGGAGGGAATCTATCAGAACCAAGGGCCTAATCTTCTGCCATAGCATAGAAGGCTTTATAGACCTCATCAGCCAACACCGACCTAGTCAGCAACTCATTATCCTACACAAAAATTTGGTCAGTGGGAGGCAGAATGGCAGAAGACTCACCTCCCCCAAGCCTCTCAGTCCATCTCACTCGAAAGAAAATGAGGATCTCCTACCTAACATCCTCCTCCTCCTCTATCCAATGGCCCCCCTCATCATATGGCATCCGAATCTAGTTCCTCCATCTCCTGATAATGGTTGACTAGTGGAAGAACTTGGTGTTCCCATCCCCTTCTCTAATCCACTAGATTCTCGACTTTTACCTCTAGAATACCTCCTGCTGGCTCAGAAGAGAATGGTGCATCATAAGTCTCACCCATAAGGTGAGGTTCAGGAGCCAGGAGGAGCTTAGAGTGAGGTGGAGCTTCAGGTGGAGGTGGATCGGGCACGAGATGCAAGACTCGAGAGGATGAGAAGTGATATTGCAAGGTGAGGTTCGTATTGCTACAAGAGGCTATCCCGAGCATGTCTCAAGCATACGATGAAGATGAGATTGAATGATCTAGCTCGACTCTCGTATTTATCCATCCATGATCAGTAGGCATTTGCCCCAGGGCATGGGGATGAGAAGATCCAAAAGCTCTCAGAGTTAGGAGGCTGAATATTGAGTCGAGGTGGAGATTTTTGAGAAAAATACCTCAAATTTGATTCATAATAAGCCTAGAATGAGGTATAAGATGACAAACGGAGTTCAACGAGCCTAAGAATAGCTCAAACGAAATACAGATGAAGGAGATATGTGCGATAGAAGGCCAGCATGGAGGCTGGTATGGCCCATAGGCCATCAGAGGGGGCCCACAAGCATGCACATGTGGGCCTGCCATGGGTGTAGCCCAGTGCAGGTGAGCGTGCAGGCACCTAGGCCCACTGAGAGTCACAATCCATGGTGGACTAGGCTCATGGGTGTGTCGCATGGATCGATCGGGCATTTCCCATCCGATTTCTCATGATCCACGTGGATCGGTGGGCAGTTTCTCATCGATTTCTCATGGCTCATGATGTTTTGATGGATTAGGAACTCATGTGTTGCACGATCGGATAGTCAACATGGGTCATGATCGGGATCTGATAGCTTAGGGAGGTTCTAGAGTTCTGATAGAAGTGTTTATCTGATCTAAACCCCATTTAAGGCCTTTAAAGGCCTTGTGGGCGAAACGGAGGTCGTGGGAGCAGGTGTGGTTCGGCAGTGAGCTCTTAGCAGCAGTAGTAGATCGAGAGGAGTCGATAGAGAACAAAAGTATAGGGGTGCTTTAGACAAACTGTCAGGCAGCGGACAATGATCGTTTTAGGGGTTCATGGGATCTCCTAGAGATAGAGTTTTTATGAGAGAGAGCTTCTTGTTAAGAGAAAAAAATTATTGTATGAGGATTGAGGGTATGATTTTCGCTTGTAATTTTTTTTTTCTCATAGTGATGTTTGCATGCCCCATGGAGTTGAGTCTTTTGGCTGATCCACATATTTAATTATGTTCTTATTTTATTTCTTCTTTCTTTCTGCTGCAACATGTGGTATCGAATCTGTGCACAATAGATTAGGGTTTAGGACCTAAACCAAATTTTGAAGTGATTCTAGAACTCTCTTTCTATCTATCTTAATGAAGAATATGCTTCATGGGGATATGGGTGGAAAGGTTTAGGCATACAAAAGTCCCTCTTAGAATATTCATAAAAAAAGGGGGAGGTTTAGCATTTTTCACTGAGTAATCAAGCTCTTTCGCCTAAGTAAGCATCGTGGTTTGTGTCAAAAGATAAAAATATTAAGAGATTTATTATAGAGTCAGTCTCATCTCATAACTTTTCTTGGACTCGAGTCCATAAGTCTGAGGGGTGTTCTATATCTTATACCCTAAAGTCAACTGGTTTGGGAGATATTGGCCGAAAGCTTGCTACAAGGGTTAGCTAGAAGGCTAAAGAGGCTAAGATATTGTACTAGACTCTTTTTGAAAAAAAAATAATAGATAATAAGGGGATTAAATTGTAAGAAAATAATAAACTCAGCTCACATCAAGTTAGAGGACTTAAAGAGTAGAGTAGGGAGTTGGTGAAAGAAGATCTTCAACAATTTCTATGGCTAACACTCAACCACTAACTGGACTGAATTAGTAATCCAATAAAGTACCTCTTTAATAATCTGACCGGGTATCAGCTATCTTTTGGAGTGCCTAGGATAACTTTTAATTTAAGGATAAGTCGGTACACACTGCTAATTTATCTACTTTACTCGAGGATGAGCAAAGTTCAAATTAAAAGGTATGATAGATAAGCTAAATTTATGTTAGAAGTATCAATACTTGCGTTAATTAATCTACTTTATTATGAATTTGATACTTCTTTTGTTAATTTTTAGGTATCATTGTTGCAAAGTCTGAATCCATTATTTGTGAAAGATCTGACTTGAAGACTGAGTCTGAGTTCGAGTTTCAGGTCAAACCAAGTGTAAATATGGGAGAGGACTCATGTGAATATGACACGATATACGGAATGCGGGACAGATACAGACATGATGTGAGCACGCAAAGGCGCTGCACACATGGAAGATCCATAAGAAAATAAAGCAAGGGATATGCACGGCATTAGCACAAAAAAAAGGACTTCTTTGAAAGATGTGGGCTTTGGACATGAGCATTAAAGAGGAAGGGCTCATGGTGCATTTAAAATAATAGAAGAGAAAAGGCTTGGGTGATTCATGCAGCTTGTGAAGAAAGGGGTCCATGGTCGACCACGCACGTAACAAGGGGGTGCATAGACTTTTCCATGCTTGCTTTGGCCAGTACGTGAGTTGGGACATGCAGATGACTACGTGGAGAATGGGTTCAAGTGTGATATGAGGGAGCAAATGCGGCAAAGATGAATGCACGATTACGCAGAAGCTAGAAGGAATTATTTTTTTAGAAAAACCCTATGCCTCCAATGATCCTAGCCCCTTCTTCCTCCCTTACCTCTTCATCTCAACCATTCATCTCTTAGGGCCCTAACATCATATCTCATATCATTAGTCCCACATGAAAAAAAATATGAAAACCTCCTCCCTCCTAATACCTATAAATAAAGCCCAATACCTCTACCAAAAAAATTTCTCTCTCTCCGTATCATAGCTCTTATAGAGACCTTCATCCTGCCTTTTTGGTTCTTTAGCCATCTTATTCTCACTTTTTTCCACCCTTCCAACATACGAGAAGGAGAGTCAGTCAGGAGAAGGTGCAAGAATCAGAAAGGAAGAAAGTTCTACACAGGAAGGCTGTGAGAGGAGATCCTAGTTTAGATTTTTTTTTCTTTTATTTAAATTTTTATTGTTAACTCCAAAACTTGTTAATTGCTTAGGAGTTAGGAGTATATTATAGTTACAGAGTTTAAATTCTTGAAATAAATTTTTTTTTCTAATATTTCATTATTTTTTGCTTATGCAAGTTAAATTCTGCAAGTTTAATTTCAGCACATAGGGTGGTTTAATATTCTTGCTCTTTTTCTTCTTATTTAAGTTCTGCATACCTTTAATTTTCTGCAACTTTAAATTCTAGTAAATAGTGAAAGATTTTTTCTATATTTTTTTAATTGATTTTATAGCTTCTAAACATATCATGTTTGGTTAAGCAATTTCTTTGGGGTTTGCGATGAAGCTAGATCATGATTAGAAGTCAATTTTTTTTGAATTTCTTTTCATGCTTTTGATGTTAAGAGTTCTTTTCCTTTCCTTCCTTTTTGCCAAAAGATTTGATGAGCTATAGTTGGGTTGAAGTCCCTTCATAGTTCATGCTTGATTCAGTGCAAGAAGTGGTAATAGGTAGAAGATTCATAATTTTTATAATTCCTCTTCTCCTCTCTCTTACGGAAAAGCTTGATAGGTTATAGTTGGGTTAGAGTCCCTTCATAGCTTATACTTGGTTAGAGCCCCTTCATAGCCTATACTTGGGTAACACAAGAGAAGAAGTAAAAAGAGATCAAAGTCCTCAATCCTTTCTTACTGTAAAACTTTGATAGGTCATAGTTGGGTTAAAGTCCCTTCATAGTCTATGGTTAGATCAACATAAGAAAGGAGAGTCTCTTATCTAGGATGAAGCGAAATACTTAATGGATCATAGTTCACTTAAGTCTCTTTGTAGTCCATACTTGTTCATGCTTTGCACTTTGATAAGAAGATGTAAAGGACATTTCATAAGAAATCATGAGAATGACTATCTAAATCATTGGTCTAGGATTCAAAAGCCCTAGCTCCTTTAGTTGATATATTATTGCAATCATTTCTTTCATTGCTTCATCAGTAGTTAACAAACAATCTCAATATCTTCTTCAAAGCTCGCCTGAGCAAGAGTTTGAACATACTTCAAACATCCAATTCCTTATGGAATCGATCCGTACTCGTTGGAAGTACTATATTACACACCGTGCGCTTGTGGTTACTTTAAGACACATCAACTCTGCCTCCAACCAGTGCCAGTGCCATTTCGATAGAAAGACAGACTCGAGAGGAAGGCTTGGGTGTCAGAATGCCTAAACAATGAATTCTGAGAGGTCAACCATCAAAAGAATGATGGCTTCATCCTCAAGACCTAACCACCACTCTCTCACAAAAAGAAAAGAGGGAAAAATCCTCGGGCAGGATGATACATGCATCAGTCTAGGATGTCGTCATTGTGCCATCTCTAAGATGATGCCTCCAACATGGACATCTCATTCATCCCCTTGATGGGGTTCATCTAGAAGATCGCACCAATCTCTTGATGTGGGCCCACAAGCAAGTGAGTGCCGGAGAAGATGCAATGGTACATCGGACAATACTCCAATGACCGCACCCCACTGACAGTTCCATGAGACTGCATTCCTTTGAATGCAGAGGAGAGGGATCGTCACCAGCTTTGGCCCAATGCCCCTCCCTACATGCGAACGAACTAGACGAGCGCACTATCGACTTCGGCCTGATGTTCTCCTACATCAGCTAAAGGATGGAAAAATCATCATCAGCTTTGGTTTGATGCCCCTTCTCACCCATGAATGAAGTGAGTGAGCGCATTGCCGACCTCCACGTAATGACTTCCCATGTATGCTAGAGAGACTTATGGCGACAACGATCAAATGGAGCTTAAAGAAAGGGCATAAAAAAAGTTTTCGCACCAAGAATAGAGTTATCATTACAGAGATAATAACAACAATAAAGAAAAGCTACAAAAAGGAAGCTGCATCGGTGTCTTCAATTGCTAGCTGCAGAAATGGATTCGAGCTATGCCTCAGAGTAATCAGAGACATTCACACAAGGCACTGTGTTGGTGAAGATCGTAGCCTCCTCGAAGGGCACTTCGATAGCATGATGGATGTCCTTCTCAGAGACATGTCCACCTCTCAGATGCTCCATCAGAGGCTATTGGAGAAGCCACCTCATCGAGGAGGGAAGATCAGCCCTATGGAGAGACTGAAGACCTCTTGACTGAGTGTGATGTGGAAGGAACCCCCAATGACAGCCAACCCGACTTTCTCACTGAAGCGACGAAGGATTCCTAATGCCTCTCATGCCAAGCCCAAGACTTTGCTACACTGACTCTCGCCTAAGCACCCAACAACAGCCCGATTAGAGAGACAAACTTTGTCAACCATAAAGAAGACACCCACCATCTTTCGATAGTGGTGGAACAGCACCACCGTGCCATGGAAGACCACCAACGAATCGTGGCCCAAAGGGCAATAAAGAGTCCTTTATAAGAGAAGCCAAGATTAAACTCTCCCAACCACTCTCGCTAACCAAGCGACACAAGTGACAGGTGTCGCCGAGTGAGTGGTCTCAAAAATAATCCAAATCGACGGCTAGAGACCTGAGCTGCCTATCCCTGCAAACCATTATTGCCAGGATATGCCACGCTGAATGCATGATGTCTTTGGGATTCTATAAAATGACCTCTCGAATACCAGGCAGAGCAAATTCATCGATGATGGCGAGATAGATCTACTGATTTTCCCCTGAAGAGTCTGTGACACCACGGGGGCACCCAACGCCCTCTTTGGCAACTCATTCTCGATGACTCTTGGGGAGAATGCCAGAGCCTGAATCTCCAACCTCTTGCAAGGGTCGACCCATTCCCTCGAATGATCGAAAAATAGACCTATGATATGCTTCGAAAGCTAGCAACCACAGTTGAAGAACAGCAACAACATCTTTTGCACTGTCTAGAGAGAAAAGGTGTTGCTAAAAAGAATATCCAGTGCACTTTGACACCACCATCCCAATAGTCCGTGCCTTCAATGAATCCGCCACCATGCGGGCAATGGAGCAGGACTCAGGATGAGCACCTAGTTTGCTCCCTCAATGAGAACTTCCTAGGGGACAACACCAACCTCGTAATCTTACGGCTTCAGAAAAAAGATCGAAGAATGGTGACATAAAGAAGCCTCTAGTGATGACCGCAGAGCTTCAAAATAAGGAGGAGAGAATCACCCCAAACAACCACAAAAGGAATAAGGGATGAAGAATCCTCCACAACACTTTCACTATCGTGTCCCTTTCTCTGACCTTCCACCATGGCCATAACACCATGGAGTGTCATCAGCTAGAAGGTGATTCCTGAGACCTCACCTACCACAGATACCCTAAGAGTCAGAACAAAGACCTCATGGGAGGATCACATTAGACCGACATCGAAGTGTAGGGCAACAACCCCGATGGCGACCCGACAGTCGAAACCACAAACACGACCTTGGGCTCCATCAATGGCAAGCAGAGCAGGGAACATGGAAGGTCAAGGGATGAGCTCCAAATCCATTGGTATTCGATATGAAAAGGTGTGAAGAACTCCATTCTATGAGTGCGAGCATCCTCAACAACATCAGAATGAAGGGAACTCTCAACCATCTGCCCCTTCACCAGACGAGTTGGAGCCCAATTCCCACCATGAACCTTTGAAGCAAGAGTTCGGGACAAGATGGCATCACACCGGCTATGGGTAGCTAATCACTACAAAGCTTGCACTTAGGCTGATGTCTCCCGACATCTCTCGACCTGAAGACCCTGCACTTCAATGGGCTAGAGCACCTAAATCTGCTGAACACAGTAGATGAACCCCAAATTGGGAAGTACCATGTTAGCTAATGGAAGTAGACAGACCTAGAGCCTATATGTCAACAAGTATTAATGACATTCGATTTCCACAGGCCCAATGCTCTGAAAGACCATGGGTACATCACCAATAAATAATGCAATTCTTTATGCCTTTATCTTTAATAATGCCATTCCTCCTACATGAAAACCCAATCATAAGGTCCCAACGAATTGAGATCCATCATTGGAGCAACATCGAAAACCTCACATGACCCTCTATCTGAGGATGGTCTGAGCGAGGGCTGCAAGTAAACTTGGTTCGACATTAGGTGACATCTCAAAGGAACATTTTATGACAGCATCAGGGCAACCACACAAGATGCAAATGAAAAAGAAAAGAAATATTTTATTGAAGAAAAAGATTTCCTTGCAAGAGAATTTCAATCGGACGAAGCTCGGAACAATAAGAGAAGAAAGACCACAAGCGCAGTCACCGTCCAAGCCCTACATGGGGTTGGCTCGATGAAAACTGTAAGACTTGATGGTGTCTTCATGGCCCCAAGAGATGCGTTAGTCTTCACGATAAACCTCCAAGGAGGGCCGAAAGGTCACATTGAAACTACCCTGGGGAGTCAAACCACCCTCTAGAAAGGTCTGAGTTCCTCCTGGGGAACAACTTCAAGAGCAGTCCCAGTGGTTGCCACCGTGACTCTACGAGCATGACCATAGAAGTTTCCAACATCTCCCATGCCAAATGAAGATACTACCCAATGCACTTCCCTCTGGCACACTCCTTTGAGATGGACCGTGTCTTCATAGGAATGCAAGAAGGCCATGCCAGGTGGAAGCAAGCAGCAGTAGCACTCTAAAAACTAGAAGGGCAACATCTCAAAAGGACAACCAGACGATCTTAGCCTCAAATGGCAAAGGGGCTCCTTTTACAGAGGAGACATGCCCTTATTCCCTCCAACCACCCCAATGGCCTTGGGACGCACATCACCAGAGGAGAAGCTTGAAGGCCGTGCTATCAGAAGTCAAAGTGCCAGTTGTCCCTTTCGATACATCACCACCCTTGAGGAACATCTGATATTAAATACAAAGGGTACGTGTCCTATTAGCATGAAGGCCCAGCTCCCAAGGAAAAGAGGTGAATAGAAAAAAGGTGTTCACCGCAACTCCAGATAAGACAAAAGGTGATCAGATACACATAGATGCTGACTACTAAATCAACATACCAACTTCTCGAAGGTGCTCCAACATAGGCATCGTGACTTTGATGCATAGGTTGGTAAAGCACTGAAGACATAAGAGAATACCAATCCAAAATGAGGCTTCCCATAGATAAGGACTTTGGGAGGATGATGCTATAGCAAACAATTGCAGTTAAGATAGCTGGCAGAAATGGTTCGGGCCGAAAAGCTGGCTCAAAAACCACCTCAAAAGCTTTAGCCCTAAAGTCTCAGAGCACGATTTTTGAGGGGAACCTATCTTCCTAAAAGGTTCATCCGACGATGGAGGTCAAATGCACGTCGAAGTGCAAACTATGATTTTTGAGGAGAACCTTCCTGTTCGCCCGATGATGGAGGTCAAATGCATGCCGAAGCCTATACCATGATTTTCTAGGAGAACCTACCTACCTAAAAGATTCACTCGATGATGGAGATCTGATGCACGTCAAAGCCCAAACTATGATTTTCGAGTAGAACCTAACTACCAAAAAGGTTCGCCCGATGATGGAGATCAGGTGTGCATCGAAGCTCCAAAACCATGATTTCTGAGAGCAATCTAGCTGCTTGAAAGGTCTGCCCAATGAAAGAAGTTGAGCATACACTAAAGCCTCCAACCCAGTGATTGCACGATCAAATAGCATTGAAGATTTCAGCAAAAGAAAGAAGAAACAAAGTGCAATCATGGAAGAGGTGCCCATAGCAAAAGTTCATTTTCTCATTCAAAAAAAAATATTTACATGAAGTCAGTACCAAAGGGGCACCGAATGGGAAAAAAAGAAAAAAAAGAAGAAGAAAAGAAAAGAGAAAAAAAAAGGAAGAGAGGGAGAGAAAGGGGGCCAGGAGGATGAAGACCTGATCCTCGTCCGAGAAGAAGGCTCCCACCTCCTTGTCACTATTCCTAGGGTGGAGGCAATGTAGGTCCAACTACAGCATCATGTGCTTCTCAAAGCCCTAAATGAATCCGATGGTGGAAGCATCAAAGAGCTCCCCCTTGAAGGCTTCGGAGGCCTTGTACTTTATGATGCAGTAGAGTCGTGCTTTGGCAAAGGCCTCGACAATGGTGCCCTCGCGGGCCACCCCCCCCACAAAGTAGAGGAGCCCTTACTTAGGGCCCTTGCATGGAATGGCACCTGACCCACACTTGAGGGCTCCAATGTGGCGGCCTTCACCCTTTTGGGCAAAGGCCTCTCCCTTATGTATTTAGCCTTCTTCCTGGCGGCCTCCTTCACTGATCGCGGTGATAACTCCATCACGAAAGGATTCAAGAAGATAGAAAGAAGCTCTTTGATGAACGCATCTATCATCGGGAGGCAAACTATTTATACAAGTCTTAAGGAGTGCACCCGGCCAACTGGCAATTGGGTGATGCCACACATCCGAACCCGAAGCACCAAACATCATAGCCGCTAACTACATTCCCAACCATTCCAAATTTTGGGAGACAACTCTCAAAACACTTTGAGTCTCACCCCATTCCACCACATGGTAGGCTAAGGATAGGCTTGAGGTGATTCTTTGGTCAGTTCCCTTGAGAAATCCCCCAGTCGGCCTCAATGGTGAATGGAGTCACAAGGCATCCTTCTAATAAATGCCTAGAGGGATAGGCGAATGAATCGAAAGCCCAAGACATTATGAAAGTGAATGAATTAGATGCTAACCTTAGGGATATCCAAGATCATTAGGACAAGGGAGCTCAAGAGTTGGATCGAATTCTAATTAATTAATTAGCTAGTGTCTAAGGCAAGTGGTTTAGGGACTAAGTCTCGAAGAATGGTGGTTCTCTAATTAAGTTTATTATGAAAGCATGGGGAGCCTCCTACCAATCTTACACTTACCTAACTAGTTGGTTAGTTAGTTTTAACTTGGAGTACTTAAAGACAATCTTGGCAGTTAGGAGCCGTCTAAATTTAGGCTAATCCTAGATAGGTTTGATTGTGTAACTTATTTGTTAAAAAAAAAAATTTAACTTCTCATCTATCACTTCTTCATCTTCTCTTTTCTTTTTTAAATAAAAAAAATCAAAAAAATAAAATAAAATAAATTAGTCAGGCTGAATACTTTAAACTTAGCATTTGTTGGGAGACAACTCAATTTCTTAAGAGTAGTCTTAATAAAAGTCCAGCTGAAGACTTTAAACTTAGCGCTCCTATGAGGCAACCCAAATTTTTGTATTTTACTTTTATTTTTCTTTTTAGAACCTACTTCAGTTGTTCCATTAAGGATTATCGAAGCCAAGTTTGGGGGGAGAACTACATTTGCTATCCTTAAGGCCCAGGCTAAGCTGAAAATAATTTAAGCCTGGGTGAACTCCTTTCTTTTCCCTTCTTGTTACCTATTTCACTCTATTTCTCTCCTCTATTGATGATAATGTCATTTAAGTTGAGAGAGAGAATAACTAATTGAGTCCTCAAGTATGGTCAGAAATAATTAATTTTGTGTATCCAAATTTTATCTCAGGTTAAAATTAATTAGGCACCCTAATCAATGAGTGATTAATGGTCTAGATAATTTAGCGACATTGAGCGATAAATTATTAAAAAAACCTAATGAATATTAGGTGTTGAAAAAAATATCCTAAATTCGATCTATAATAAGCTCAGAATAAAGTTCAGGATGATGAACGGAGTCCAATGAGCCTAAGAATAGCCCAAATGGAGCCCAGACGGAGGAGATATGCATTATACAAGGCCAGCACAGAGGCTAGTATGGCCCACAGGCCGTCGAAGGGGGCCTACAGATGGGCAAGTGTGGGTCAGCCATGGGCGTGGCCCAGCACATGCGCCTAGGCCCGTTGAGAGTCACGATCCATGATGGATCGGGCTCACGAGTGTGTCGTATGGACCGGTCGGGCATTTCCCACCTAGTTTCTCTCGGTCCACATGGACCAATGGGTGGTTTTTCATCAATTTCTCATAGGTCATGATGTTTTGATGGATCGTAGACTCATGTGTTGTGCGATCGGACAGTCAACATGGGTCGCAGTCGGGATCTGATGGCTTGGGGAGGTTTTGGAGTTATGATAAAAGTGTTTATCTGATCTAAAACCTATTTGAGGCTTTTAAAGGCCCTGTGGGTGAAATGGAGGTCATGGGAGCATGCGTGGTTCGGCAATGAACCCTGAGCAGTAGTAGCTGACCGAGAGGAGTAGACAGAGAGTAGAAGTATAGGGGTGCTTCAGACAGACTATCAGACAGTGGATAACGATCATTTCAGGGTTTTAGGGGATCTCTTAGAGAGAGAACTTTTATAAGAGAGAGCTTCTTATTGAGAGAGAGAGAGATTGATGTATGAGGGTTCAGGATGTGATCTCCTCTTGTAAATTTTTTTTTCTCATGGTGAAGCTTGCATACCCCATGGAGATGAGCTTTTTGGTTGATCCACGTATTTAATTGTATTCTTATTTTATTTTTTCTTTCTTTCTGCTGCAACGTGTGGTACTGAATCTATGCACAATATTTGGTATTAGAGTCAGGTGGTACCAAAACATAGATTACAATGGTGGTGATCAAGATTGAAGATAAAAAAAATAAGCTCAATCAAGGTGAAGATCAACAGGTTTTATGAAAAGAATAATTTCTCCTTATGGCAAGTGAGGGTGAAAGACATGCTCATTTAGCAAGGATTGATCGATGCTCTCTTATGTGAGGAGAAACTGACTAACATGGGGGTATAAGATTGGAGGTTTCTTCAGATGCAGGTGGATGCATACGATCCACTTATACTTAGCAGATGATGTGATGATTCATATACTTGATGAGACTTCTTCGATGGTACTGCGGTCGAAGCTCGAAGAGTTGTACATGATAAAATTCTTCACCAACACTCTTTTCCTCTGAAGATAATTCTACCAACTACAGATGACTGAGAGAATGCCAAAAGGTGAAAATGTCAAGAGACTTGTTATAGAGTCAGTCTCACCTTATAACTTTTTTTGGACTCGAGTCAGTAAATCCGAGGGGTGTTCTATATCTAATACCCTAAAGTTAACTGATTTGGGAGATATTGGCTGAAAGCTTGCTATAAGGGTTAGCTAGAAGACTAAAGATGCTAAGATATTGTACTAAACTCTTTTTGAAAAAAAATAATAGATAATAAGGGGACTAAATTGCAAGAAGACAATAAACTCAGCTCATATCAAGTTAGAGGACTTAAAGAGTAGAGTAGAAAGTTAGTGAAAGAAGATCTCCAATAATTTTTATGGCTAACACTCAACCAATAACTGAACTGAATTAGTAATCCAATGAAGTACCTCTTTAATAGTCTAATTAGATATCAGCTATTTTTAGGAGTACCTAGGATAACTTTTAATTCAAGAATAAGTCGGTACATACTGTTGATTTATCTACTTTACTCGAGGATGAGCAAAATTTAGAGAAGCTAAATTTATATTAAAAGTATCAATACTTGCGTTAATTAATCTAATTTATTATGAATTTAATACTTTTCTTGTTAATTTTTAGGTATCATTGGTTGGAAAGTTCGAATTTATTATTTGTGAAAAATCTGACTCGAAGATTGAGCCTGAGTCTAAGTTTCAGATCAAATCAAGAATAAATATGGGAGAGAACTTATGTGAATACGGCACGATATTCCAAATGCGGGATAGTTATGGGTGTGATGCGAGCACGGAAGGATGCTGCACATGTGGAAGATCTATAAAAAATAAAGCAAGGGATATGCACAGTATTAGCACAAAAAGAGGAAGGACTTCTTTGAAAGAAATAAACTTGGGACATGAGCATTAAAGAGGAGGGGCCCATGGTGCATTTAAAACAATAGAAGAGAAAAGGCTTGGGTTATTCATGCTGCTTATGAAGAAAGGGGTCCATGGTGGACCACTCATGTAACAAGGGGGTGCATGGGCTTTTCCATGCTTGCTTTGGCTAGTACATGAGCTGGGACGTGCAGATGGCTATGTAGAGAATGGGTTCAAGTGCAATACGAGGGAGCAAACATGGCAAAGATGAATGCGTGATCACGTGGAAGCCAAAAGGAATTGTTTTTTTAGAAAAACCCTATGCCTCCAATGATCCTAGCCCCTTCTTCCTCCCTTATCTCTTCATCTCAACCATTCATCTCTTAGGGCCCTAAAATTATATCTCATATCATTAGTCCCACTAGAAAAAAATATAAAAACCTCCTCCCTCCTAACACCTATAAATAAAGCTCAATGTCTCTACCAAAAAAATCTTTCTCTCCACGCCATAGCTCTTATAGAGGCCTTCATCCTACCTCCTAGGTTCTTTAGCTATCTTGTTCCTATTTTTTTCTATCTTTCTGACGCACGAGAAGGAGAGTCAACCAGGAGGATGTGCAAGAATCAGAAGGAGAGAAAGTTTTGTACAGAAAGGTTGTGAGAGGAGATCCTAATTTAGTTTTTTTTTTATTTTAATTTTTATTTTTAGCTCCAAGACCTGTCAATGGCTTAGGTGTTAGAAGTATATTGTAGTTACAGAGTTTAAATTTTTGCAATGAATTCTTATTTTAATATTCTATTATTTTTTACTTATGCAAGTTAAATTCTGCAAGTTTAATTTCAGCATATAGGATAGTTTAATTTTTTTGCTCTTTTTCTTCTTATTTAAGTTCTGCATACCTTTAATTTTCTACAACTTTAAATTTCAATAAATAGTGTAAGGTCTCTTCCATATTTTTTTAAACGATTTTATAGCTTCTAAACGTATCATGTCTGGTTAAGCAATTTTTTTGGAGTTTGCGATGAAGCTAGACCATGGTTAGAAGTCAATTTTCTTTGGATTTTTTTTCATGCTTTTAAAGTTTAGAGTCCTCCTTTCCTTCTTTCTTGCCAAGAGACTTGATGAGCTATAGTTGGGTTGAAGTCCCTTCATAGTTTATACTTGATTTAGTGCAAGAAGTGGTAACAAATAGAAGATTCATAATTTCTGTAAATCCTCTTCTCCTCCCTCTTATGGAAAAGCTTGATAGGGTATAGTTGGGTTAGAACCCCTTCATAGCCTATACTTGGATAACGCAAGAGAAGAAGTAAAGAGATATCAACCCCTCGGCTGAGTGTGATGTGGAAGGAACCTCTAATGACCGCCAACCCGACTCTCTCGTCGGAGCAATGAAGGATTTCCAATGCCTCTTATGCCAAGCCCAAGCCTTTGCTACATTGACTCTCATCGGAGCACCCAACAACAGCCTGATTAGAGACTCAAACTTTCCCAAGCATAAAGAAGACACCCACCATCTTTTGATGGTGGTGGAACAGCACCACTATGCCATGGAAGACCACTAACGAATCTTGGTCCAAAGGGCAATAAAGAGTCCTTTATAAGCATAGCCAAGATTAAACTCTCCCAACCACTCTCGCTAACCAAGCGGTAGGTGTCACCAAGTGAGTGATCTTAGAAATCATCCAAATCGACGGCTAGAGACCCAAGCCGCCTATTCCTGCAAACCATTATTGCCAGGATACGCCATGCCGAATGCGGGATGTCTTTGGGATTCTATGAAACGACCTCTCGAATACCAAGTGGACCAAATTCATTGATGATGATGAGACAGATCTACCGATTTTCCCCTAAAGAGTCTGTGACACCATGAGGGCACCCAACACCCTCTTCAGTAACTCCTTCTCGATGACTCTTGGGGAGAATGCGAGAGTCTAAATCTCCAACCTCTTGCAAGGGTCGACCCACTCCCTTGAACAATTGAAAAATAGACCTACGATATGCTGTGACAGCTAGCAGCCACAGTTGAAGAACAGCAACAGCATCTTTCCCACCATCTAGAGAGAAAAAATGTTGCTAAAAAGAATATCTGGTGTACTTTAACACCATCATCCCAACAATCTGTGCCTTCAATGAATCCACCACTATGTAGGCAATGAAGCAAGACTCAGGACAAGCACCTAGTTTTCTCCCTCAATGAGAACTTCCTAAGGGACAACACCAACCTCATAACCTAAACACAAAGTGACACTCGAGTCGAGGAGGATGAAGTATAGCTTCAAAAAAAAGAAGGAAGAACGGTGACAAAAAGAAGCCTCCAGTGATGACCGCAGAGCTTCAAAATAAGGAGAAGAGAATCACCCCAAACAACCACCCAAGGAGTGGGGGATGAAGAATCCTCCACAATAATTTCACTATCGTGTCCCTTTCTTTGACCTTCCACCATGACCATAACACCATGGAGTGTCATTAGCTAGAAGGTGATTCCTGAGATCTCACCCACCATGGATACCTAAGAATCGGAACAAAGACCTCATGGGAGGATCACACCAGACTGGTGCAGAAGTGTAGGGCAACAACCCCGATGGTGACCCGATGGTCAAAACCGCAAACACGACCTTGGGATCCATCAATGGCAAGCAAAGCAGGGAACATGGAAGGTCAAGGGATGAGCTCCAAAACTATTGGTATTCAGTATGAAAAGGTGCGAAGAACTCCGTTCTACGAGTGCAGGCATCCTCGACAATGTCGGGATGAAGGAAACTCTCAACCATGGTGATCTGCCACTTCGCCAGACGAGTTGGAGCCCAATTCCCATCATGAATCTTTGAAGCAAGAGCTCAGGATAGGATGATATCATACTAGCTATGGGTAGCTAATCACTGCAAAGCTCACATTGAGGTCGATGTCTCCCAATATCTCTCGACCTAAAGACCCTGCACTTGAATGGGCTAGAGCACTTAAATCAATCGAACATAGTAGATGAACCCCAAACCAAGAAGTATCGTGTCAGCTTACAGAAGTAGACAGACCTAGATCCTATATGTCAACAACTCTTAATGACATTCGATTTCCATAGGCCCAATGCTTCGAAAGACCTTGGGTACATCGCCAGTAAGTAATGCAATTCTTTATGCCTTTATCTTCAATAATGCCGTTCCTCCTACACGAAAACCTGATCATAAGGTCTGGACGGATTAAAATCCATCATTGGAGCGACGTCGAAAACCTCACGCAACCCTCTGTCCGAGGACGGTCTGAGTGAGGGCCGCAAGTAATCTTGGTTCGATATTAGGTGACATCTCAAAGAAACCTTTTATGATAGCATCAGGGCAACCACACAAGATGCAAATGAAAAAGCAAAGAAATATTTTATTAAAAAAAAAAGATCTCATTACAAGAGAATTTCGATCGGATGAAGCCCGTAACAATAAAAAAAGAAAGACCACAAGCACAGTCACCATCCAAGCCCTACACAGGGTTGGCTTGATGAAAATTGTAGGACTTGATGGTGTCAGCTTCACAGCCCCAGGAGATGCATTAGTCTTCATGATAAACCTCCAAGGAGGGCTGAAAGGCCACATTGAAACTATCTTGGGGAATCAAACCACCCTCTAGAAAGGTCCGAGTTCCTCTCAAGGAACAACATCAAGAGCAATCCCAGTGGCTGCCATCGTGACTCTACGAGCATGATCGTAGAAGTTTCCAACATCTCCCATGCCAAATGAAGATGCTACCCAATGCGCTTCCCTTTAGCACACTCTTTTGAGATGGATCCTATCTTCATAGGGATGCAAGAAGGCCACGCCAGGTGGGAGCAAGCAGCAGTAGCACTCCAAGAACCAGAATGGCAACATCTCAAAAGGACAACCAAATGATCTCAGCCTCAAGTGGCAAAGGGGCTCTTTTTATAGAGGAGTCATGCCTTTATTGCCTCCAGCCATCCCATTGGCCATGGGACACACGTCACTGGAGGAGAAGCTTGAAGGCTATGCTGTCAGAAGTCAAAGTGCCAGTTGTCCTTTTTGATGCATCACAGCCCTCGAAGAACATCTTATATTAAATGCCTAGGGTACGTGTCTTGTTAGCATGAAGGCCCAGCTCCCAAGGAAAAGAGGTGAATAGAAAAAAGGTGTTCGGTGCAACTCTAGATAAGACAAAAGGTGATCAAATACATGCAGATGCTGACTATTAAATCAACATACCAACCTCTCAAAGGTGCCCCAGCATAGGCATCGTGACTTCGATGCATAGGTTGGTGAAGCGCTGAAGATACAAGAGAATACCAAACCAAAATGAGGCTTCCCATAGACAAGGACTTTGGTAGGATGATGCTATAGCAAACAATTGCGGTTAAGACGATCGATGGAAATGGCCTAGGCTAAAAAGCTGGCTCAAAAACCACCTTAAAAGCTTTATCCCTAAAGTCTCAAAGCACGATTTTTGAGGGGAACCTAACTGCCTAAAAGGTTCATCCGATGATGGAGGTCAGATGCACGTCAAAGCCCAAACCATAATTTTTTATGAGAACCTTCCTGTTCGCCCGATGATGGTGGTCAAATGCATGCCGAAGCCTATACCATGATTTCCTAGGGGAACCTACCTACCTAAATGATTTGCTCGATGATGGAGATCAGATGTGCGTCAAAGTCCAAACTATGATTTTCGAGTAGAACCTAACTGCCTAAAAGGTTTGCTCGATGGTGGAGATCAGGTGCACACTGAAGCCCCGAAACCATGATTTCTAAGAGCAACCTAGCTGCTCAAAAGGCCTGCCCAATGAAGGAAGTCAAGCATACACTGAAGCCTCCAACCCAATGATTGCACGATCGAACGGCATCAAAGGTTTCAGCAAAAGAAGGAAAAAATGAAGTGCAATCATGGAAGAGGTGCCAATAGCCAAAGTTCATTTTCTCATTCACAAGAAAAATATTTACATGAAGTCAGTGCCAAAGGGGCACCGAACAAAAATAGAAGAAAAAGAAGAAGAAAACAAAAAGAGAAAACAAAAAGAGAGGGAGAGAAAGGGGGACAGAAGGATGAAGATCTGATCCTCATCTGAGGAGAAGGCTCCCACCTCCTTGTCGCTATTCCCAGGGTGGAGGCAATACAGGTCTAACTACGGCATCATGTGCTTCTCAAAGCCCTAAATGAATCCAATGGTGGAAGCATCAAAGAGCTCGCCCTTGAAGGCCTCGAAGGCCTTGTACTCAGTGATGCAGTAGAGTTGCACTTCGGCAAAGGCCTCAGCAAAGGTGCCTTGGTGGGCCACCCTCCCGAAGTGGAGGAGCCCTCACCCAGGTCCCTCAAATGAAATGGCACCTGACCCGCACTCGAAGGCTCTAGTGTGGTGGCCTTCACCCTTTTGGGCAAAGACCTCCCCCTCAGGTATTTAGCCTTCTTCCTGGTGGTCTCTTTCACTGATTGTGGTGACAGTTCCATCACGAAAGGATTCAAGAAGATAGAAAAAATTTCTCTGATGAATGCATCTATCATCAGGAGGCAAACTATTTATACAAGTCTCAAGGAGTGCACCAGGCCAACTGGCAATCAGGAGATGCCACGCATCCGAACTCGAAGTGCCAAATATCACAACCACTAACTGCATTCACAATCATTCCAAATTCTGAGAGACAACTCTTGAAACACTTCGAGTCTCACCCCAATCTACCACATGGTAGGCTGGGATAAGCTTGAGGTGATCCTTTGGTCAATTCCCTTGAGAAATCCCTCAACTGGCCTCAATGGTGAATGGAGTCATAAGGCATCCTTCTAATAAATGCCTGGAGGGACCGGTGAATGAATCGGAAGCCCGATCCCTCAAATTACTAGTCAAACTAGACATCGACCATTAAGGTCCTTGGAACACTTCCCCGCATGGTCATCCGTTCGATTGCCCTCCTAGGCCACCAATGGTTTGAGACCTAAGAAAACATCATCGACCCTAAAGTCAATCAAAATTCCTCAACAGGATCCGAAGTCACCTTGATAAGATTCAGAGCAGAAGAAGCCAACTCATCAAACACCAACTCGGCACTGAAGAAGAAGACCAAGTCATGATGAGCTTCATGACCACCATCAAGATTGCAGCTAAAGGCCACTGAAGAGGCTACCGAACAACCACCTGGTGCAGACCTTCGGTGTCTTCGAATTCACTACATTTTCTTCAAGCTGGACAATGCTTGAAGAAGCGCCCAATCATCCCAGTGGCACGAGCAAAGCTTTAGATGACAACAGAGTTGATTCTGACATGCGACCCCATGGCCCGATCAAACGATCTACTTCCTAGTCCGAACACTTTAAATTAAAAAGTGGGGGCCAAGTATTAGACCATATTTCATCCACCTAATGACATATCCACTCCTGCAAATATGGAGATATCTGGCATCATGATATGGGCAACCAAGACATGTGATCAGAGCAACATCATGCTTCGGACAACACCACAAATGTCGGTGTCTAGCCGACCACTTGCGACAGGCTGGCCACCTGCCTAGGACCATTCAATGATGCCTCATCGAAACCCATTCTTTCCTGCTTCAGCTTTCTATAAGTCATCCACAATGTTTGACACTCTTCGAGACTTCCGATGCATGAGTCTCATGGGCGACAGGCTCTACGACGGCCTGCCAACACCCACTGCTCCGTCAAACATGGACGACAAGCTTTGCAGTAGCCTACCGACACCCACTGCTACATCGAACATGGACAACGAGCTGTGCGACCACCTCTAACACCCACCATTCTGTCTTTGACAGCCACTATCTTAACTTTGACAAATATTAACTATCTAGTTGACCCCCTCGAACAAAAAGGGGGGAAAGCCAGGGGAAAAGAGGAGGAGAAAAAGGAAGACGAGGGGGACTCTATCTCTCCCTCTAGAGATAGGAAGGATTCTAGATTCTACTCTCTCTAATACTATCTTTCTCTACTGTTCTCCCTCTTCAATCAATACTAACTTAACCATCGGAGGGTCCCCCATCGAAGAACCCGCACCATCTTCTCCGATGTTCTCGGACTTTTCTTGCAAGCCCATGGTGCTCCAATCATAGACTAGCTACTCCACCTCGACGGAAGCCAACACCATTCGGTCCAACTACTCTAGCCATGCTATTCGATCAGAGAGGCACAATAACAGATTGACGCTAGAGGAAGGGGGAGGGCCCCAAGCAGTCTAGCCCCATTTCCAGGAGAAAAATGTTGAAGACAAAGTCTTAGGACTGCGATGCTCTCGATGAAGGAACTGCCCCCAGCGGTCTGCCACTGAACATCAAAGCCAAGCACCTTTGTGGGGCAAGTCCAAGCTACTCTTACACCGGGTACGATCAAGCCAACACCATTCACTCCAGTTACTCTTGCCATGCCATCCGGTCGGAGAGGCGCAGCAGCAGAAACCACAGTCATCACTTTTTTCTCTCTCCTTTTTTGTTTTATCTTGATTTCTGGGGCCATGCAGAGTCTGGTTAGAGAATGAAATGCACTCCTTTATAACAGAAAAGAGGGAAGGATTTACAAAGAGAAAAGAGATTTCTTACTGAATTATAGCTAAGGAAGGTTGGGCTATGTGTCCTGTAATGAATGACAGAGAAGTGGGAAACAGAAATTAATCGGAGCTATCAGTTTTTTCTTTCTCTTTTAATTGTTTTATCTTGACTTCTGCGGTCATGCAGAGCCTAGTTAGAGGGGGAAGAGAATCTGAAGAGGAGACCATCTTTCTTTCAAACATTTTTGAGAAAAATCTTTCTTTCAATTAATGCTGTGATTTTCTAAGTTTTTTTCTTCTGACTGATCAACAGCATAACCTCGCAGTTAGCTGTTTCTATTGCCCATGCCCCATAGCTTACTATCAAAAATTTTCCATAAGAAGTTGCTCAACGACTTTGAAAGCCATCTTGCTTGTGAGGCGCATATCTGATTTACTAATGAAAGCATTTTTGTTTTGTTAAGGGACACGGCATAGAAGCCGGACTCAAAATGAGTAACCATCTAGTAAAATTCATTCTGTCACAACCCACGATGAGTTGATTCTATAACCATATTGTGTATGCGAACATGAAATAGGGTGAATAGGATTTACATGAATTAACCTTATTTATATGTCCTTTTCTGACAAACAACTAAACTGTGCTGGTAGCAGGAGAATACGACCTAAAGAATAGGTCATATAATTTTTTTTCCACGGATACATCTATATTAAAGTGGTGCAATTTTTTTGTAGATTTACGAATAAAAAACAGAATTTTTCGTTTGGAGGAATTTTCAACTTCACTTTTATAACCAACGCCTCCCTTCAAGGTCAAAACGTGCCGGTCGAAACCAGAATATGGAGATGACAAAGAATAGTAACGAAGACCATGTATAGGCTCTTGACTCTTGTCAAAAAAATAGTCTATATAGAGGTTGGCTTTTGCAGGGGAATGGCAGCAAGAAGACACTTGGGTTGTGGATTCCTCTCAAAGTCCAAAGATGTCTATCTCGCATGCTCCAAGTTCCAATTCATTTTGGCCATATGTTGTCATCTTTCTCTCCTTGTCTTTCGTCTCGTTTTCCTTTCACCCTTCATCTGCGGCTACTTTCACCTTACAGAACCACACTGACCGGCAGGCCCTTCTATCCTTCAAGTCCCTATTGTCAGATCCCATGGGAAACTTGGCCTCATGGAATAATGAATCCCTTCATTTCTGTGATTGGTCGGGTATCACTTGTGGTGGCCGACGGCACCCACTACGAGTCACCGCCCTAGATCTCGACTCCCAGGGACTCGCTGGTTCTGTATCACCCTCCTTTGCCAACCTCACCTTCCTTAGACGAATCAACCTCTCAAACAACCAACTCCATGGACGAATCCCGCAAGAGCTCAGCCTTCTTCCCCGACTTCAATACCTCGACGTCAGCACAAATTCACTTGTAGGAGAGATTCCATCCAATTTCACTCGCTGCACCAACCTCAAGAGCCTCAGCCTAAGGAACAACATGCTTGAAGGAGAGATACCCCGGGAGTTCGGCTCCCATAGCAAGCTCCAAATACTGAGCGCCACTGGTAACAATCTCACGGGTGGCATCCCACCTCTGCTGGGAAGCAGCCTCTCCCTCACTTACGTTGATCTGGGAAGCAATGGTCTTACAGGAAGTATCCCTCCTTTTCTTGCAAATTGCTCGTCCCTTGTTTCTATCGATCTTTCACAGAACGGTCTCACCGGAAAAATCCCGCATTCACTTTTTAACACATCGTCCCTCCAAACCATCAATCTTTTTAAAAACGAACTGACGGGTGGAATACCATCTTTCTCAAGGATCCGCGCTTCTCCCCTCGTCCTTCTTGCTTTGTCAATGAACTCACTTTCAGGAAGCATCCCACCATCATTGGGAAACCTGTCCTCCCTCCTTTACCTTGCCCTTTCTGACAACTACTTGGAGGGAAGTATTCCAGAAAGCTTAAGTAAGATTCTGGGCCTGAAAGTGCTCGACCTATCCATAAACAACTTGTCCGGAAGAATGCCGCCACCTCTTTACAATCTCTCATCACTAGCTTATTTGGGCGTGGGTAACAACTGGCTCTTCGGGACCCTGCCACCAGACATCGGCATCACCCTTCCAAACCTCCAATCTCTGGTGATGCAATCGAGCCTATTTCGAGGGCATATTCCAGCTTCACTGTACAACGCTTCCAAGATTCAAATGCTCGATCTATCAAAGAATTTGTTCAAAGGATCAGTGTCTTCCAATTTAGGATCCTTAAAAAATCTAGTCGAGCTAAATCTTGGGGAGAATCAGCTCCAAGGCAATGTTTGGAGCTTGCTCTCTTCTTTGACCAATTGCAGCCTTCTAGAGAGGTTGGGTTTACACGACAATAAACTTGAAGGCACCCTCCCGGCATCAATAGGCAATTTGTCTACACGGCTTGAGAGGTTATGGATAGGAGGAAACCAAATATCTCGGACCATCCCAGTTGAGATTGGAAATCTGGTCAACCTTACCGTTTTGTTTATAGATGCAAATCGTTTTACAGGAAGTATCCCTCCTACCATTGGAAGGCTTCAGAACTTAAATCTCCTAGACATGTCCGGAAACAAATTTTCAGGCCCCATCCCATCTTCTATAGGAAATCTCACCCAATTAAGTGAGCTTTACATGGAAGAGAACGAATTGAGCAGCAACATCCCTACAAGCTTCGGAGATTGTGGACATTTGGATATATTAAACCTTTCTTATAATGCACTTGCCGGATCCATACCAAAGGAACTTGTTGCTCTGTCCTCACTAACACAAGCCCTGGATCTGTCACATAATAATCTCACTGGGTCCATTCCCATGGAAGTGGGTAGCTTGATCAACCTTGACTGCTTAAATATCTCCAATAACCGATTGTCAGGTGCAATTCCCACCACTCTCGGTGCTTGTCAGCATTTGGAATTCCTTCACTTGGAAGGCAACTTCTTTCAAGGAAACATTCCACAATCCTTCGTAAGCTTGAGGGGACTCGTGGAGCTGGATCTTTCTCGAAACAACTTGTCCGGGCGAATTCCAGAGTTCTTTGGGTCTTTTAATTCTTTGCAGTATCTAAATCTGTCAGTCAATGACCTCGAAGGCGAAGTGCCTAAGGATGGTGTCTTTGGCAATTCAAGTGAATCTTTTGTCTTTGGGAACAAGAGGCTTTGTGGAGGCGATCCAGGGTTGCAACTACCACCTTGCTCTGTCCAAGCCTCCAAAAGAAATTCATGCAAGATAATAATCATAATTATTGCGAGTGTTGTAGCAATCTTATGCTTCTGTTTTCTGTTGATTCTTTTGCAATTGAGAAAGAGACGGGAAAAATCTCCATCCGTGTCCCCCATGGAAGACAGGTACATTACAATATCTTACAATGATATCCTCAAAGCTACTGATGGATTCTCTTCAGCCAATTTGGTGGGTACTGGAAGTGCCGGTTCTGTATATAAAGGGAAATTGGATTGTGAAGAGAAGTTCGTTGCTGTGAAGGTATTTAACATTCAGCAAGTTGGAGCTCTGAAGAGTTTTAAAACCGAATGTGAAATCATAAGAAATGTTCGCCATAATAATCTGGTCAAAATCATCACTTCATGATCAAGCATGGATTTTGCTGGTAATGAATTCAAAGCTCTAATCTTCGAGTACATGCCTAATGGGAGCTTGGAAGGGTGGCTGCATCCTAGAGCTCAGGAGTGTCATCAGACAAGAAAGTTAAACCTGACTCAGAGGCTGAACATTGCCCTTGATGTGGCTTCTGCTCTATGTTATCTGCATCACAACATTGCTGTGCCAGCGACTCACTGTGATCTGAAGCCAAGCAACGTTCTTCTTGACAATGACATGACTGCCCATGTGGGTGATTTTGGGCTTGCAAGGTTCCTCTGTACTTCGGGCTCGACGATTTCCAAATATTCAACAAGCTTTGTGGGGATAAAAGGAACGATCGGATATGTTGCACCAGGTAAGATTTGCATATATTCTCTTCTTATTATCTAAAAGTCTGGCATTAGGAAGTTCTCTCTCTCCCCACTCCCCACCACCCCCGCAAGCCCCCGCCCCTCCCCTCTCCGCCCCCCCTCTACCCAACCACCCCCCCTCCCCCCCGCGCCCCGTGGGGTGTCCCCTCTTCGCTCCAAAAATTTGGCATCAATGATCTAACAACTCTGGCTCTGTTCTCTCCTGCATAATACAAACATATTTTATTTTTATTTTTTTCTAGCTAACAACTAGATATTGAAAAATCCTTTAAAGTAGGAATCTTCCATTTAAAACTAAGTGATTGGTTAAGATATATGATTTCTTGTCCATAAAAAAATACAATATGGATAAAATAAAATAAGATAAAATTAGTGGACTTGAAGAGAAAGATTATATGGTTAGTAGCTTCTTCACTTTCCTCCTTTTTTTTTCAAAGCAAGTTAGTTTTTTATTTTTTGCCACATCAAGCATAGAAATAAAAGATAGCTTACATCTTTTCTGTGCCTAAACTTTGGGCCTTAGAATAAATAATTTTTTATGCATGCATTTGTTACTACCACAAAAAAATTATCTATTGTTTTAAAATTTCCTAATCATACATTATCTTTAAATCTTTAAAACTATTGCTTAAATAAGATTTAAAAAGAAAAATGCAAGAAAATATTTTACCATTTGATTGGTATTTTATGCTAAAAATATTGTTGACATAATTAGTGTAGAATATTGCTTAAAATATTTAATGATAGCAAATGTGTAAATACATGACTTCAATAAAAACAATAAATAATTTTTGTCAACAAATTTTGATACTCCTTTAAGCATTTTTTGTCTTTATTCAAATTAATGATTGCATAATTACCCCCCAAATGAAATTTAGCTCCACCCCTATCAATTTTCCTTTTTTGACCAATAATCTATTCAAATAATTATTATAAAATTAGTATGAATTAGTTCTAATACTCTATTAAATATTTATTATCTAATACATGTATAAGTTGATTCCTCAATGAAATTCCTAGCTCCATGCTAGTCAACTTTCCAATTTTCATTTTTTTTCAATTTTCTTTTATAAGCAATATCCTTTGCATGTGTATATCAATTTTCATATAATTAAAAGTGTAAATAATTAAAATGCAGAATATGCAATGGGTAGCCAAATATCCACACAAGGAGATGTGTACAGTTACGGAATACTATTGCTAGAGATGCTTACGGGAAGGAAGCCTACAAATAACATATTTAAGGATGGCTTAAACCTTCATAAATTTGTTAATATGGCTTTCCCAGAAAGAGTCATGGAGATTGTGGATCCACGAATTTTGCAAGATGAAAGTGAAGAAGTTGATGGCAATATTAGAAATGATAATTTTAATGGGATGCAACTGAGGAGATGCATAACTTCATTGATTAGAATTGGTCTCTTGTGCTCCAAGGAATCACCAAATGAACGACCAAGAATGCAAGATGTCACCATTAAGATTCGTGCAGTCAAAGAAATGTTATCAGTAGTTGAAATTACTGAAGAGGGGACAAATTTGGCTGAACCAATGGAAGTGCACCATACGTGGGTTATCAATGTTTAATAAAAGAGTTTGTTGTAACTATTGCATATTTTCTAAGTTCTTCATCTTCTTTTTTTCTATTCCCATGCATTTTCAAATAAGTTTGCCTTGTCATCACATTATGTACTTGATTTAGCTACCATTGATTGAGAGTAAATTAAAGTTTTTAGGAAAGAATAAATGAAGTTATTTAAGTAGATGAGTGTCAGAATCCATGAATGAAATCAATTCCAAAAATTGTATAAGGGAGTGTTTGGTTGGGAAGAGTCTCGTTCCAATTCTGATTCTGGATAGAATGGGAATGGTCTAATTTATCCAAAACTCAAATCCCTATTCTCTCTAAAATTCAAATTCTGATTTCGATTCCGATTCCGATTATGAACTAAATATTTCAAAAGATTTGGCCATTTAAATTTCGATTTCGATTCCAATCCATTTCGATTCTCTATTCGATTCTGATTTTGGTTACGAATTAAACGTCCTCCTAAAAGACAACTGTTAAGAAGTACCAAGTCTGCACATCAAGTGGGCTCAATTTTCTTTATTCTTACCCACTTGATTAAATCAAGTTTTTTTTATATATTCACGTATAGATGAATCGAGTTTTTTCTTCTTTCAATAAAGAGTAAAGATTGGATAAGGTCCAACAAAAATATGGATGAATCGATCGAGATAACTTGACAAAACTTTCCTCTAATGCAAAGTTTTCAAGTTTTGAGTTCCAGAAAAGGTGACGCCGGTAGTCGATCTTTTGAGTTCCACAATCATTTTCAAACTGGGGCTGTGGGCTAACCACTGAGCTCTTGCTCGGTTGGTTCCACCACTCGCCGCCCACGTGGGTTTGATTCCTTTGACCTTAATTAATAGAGCCTTGACTAGGTTCCACAATCTCAAACTCAGTGCCGGGGCCCTCGGGGATAGACATATGGAGCAACAGGTAGGAATTAGCGTCTCCTAACTTCAAAAGATAGATAAATAAACAAATAGAAGCAACATAAAAAGTAATCTAGAGAATAAGTTCGAGATGATAGAGGTTAATCTTAGATTCATCACATTAATATTCTATCATTTTTAGAAGCAACAAAATAAATGACCAACACATCATAAATTTAGAAAATATTGTAGAACTTTATTTCAAAAAAATTCAAATCCATATGGGACAAAAATATAACAAAAAAAAAATCATGTGTCACGCGGTGGCCATCTCTTGTTTTTTCACGTAGGTTGCTTTTGACGTCCCATAGGTTCAACTTGTACTCGGTCCCTCGTGCTCCTCATAATGTTGCTCCTTCTGTGTAGCTCCCTCACCTATATGGCTTTCTATATGATACGAAACTCCCTGATGGCTCGTGTCATCTGCTGCACACTCAAAATGTGCAATAGTCTCTTCAACAGACTGGAACTGGCTCATGTCGTCATGTATGTATACTGCTGATGACATATATGGAGTGAATGTAGGAAACTTTAGAATCGGGATGAAAAAGACAGTATGTCATTGGCTACCTTATTTGTGCAAAATAGGAAGAGATGCTGCCGACAACGATGGATGTGGAAAAGGTGAAGGAGTGTCGTCTGATGTGCTATAGCCATGATCGTAGATGTCCATAGATATATGACTACGCTTATCAACGGCATGGAGGACTGAAGTGCAAATCTCCTAAATGACATGGCTAGATGTGGATACAAAGTCTGAATGAGTAAGATCATAAATCCTAGCCAGACCGTTACTCTAATATAAATAAGCACGTAATGAGTAGTACGAACAATAATAATAAATATGAAGAAGAGTAAGGAAATAAAATTAAACTCTTATCAGATAGTCAAACATTGCATCAGTATGATAAATAAATTGATGAGTGATGTGACAATACTACTACGTGTAGTGGTCATAAAAGTCCATGATACCGTCAATTGGTGGACCATTCATAACATGATCTCATCGACTCTTCCATAGCTCAACAAAATACTGATGAGTGATGCTCTAATAATGATCTACTCATCCTCTAAGGTCGATCTAATGCAATCTAAAATTCGTGTCACAATTGAATGAAATCGGCTATCGGATCCCAAACTGGTGCATCACTCTATCAGTGTAATGCCACTCTATGATATGAAAACATAAAAATGGCATCTGACTTCGTCATATATCCTATCCATGAAAGCAATAATCTGGTAGCTCTGTTAGGATCGGAGGAGTATACGACTGCCAAATCATCTTTTAATTAACATGATGAAATGTAAGTATTTAAAACAAAGTCATTGTAAATGTAATTATAATATATGTAAATTAATTATAATTATATATGCTTAGCTTTTAGATGATCGAGGTCATACTGATATGTCATTAGAATATGGGTGGAAACTTGTGTCGTTGAGAAAGCATCTCTCCGCTTGCACATGGAAAAGGATAAGTGAGTTGCATATGATTTAGAATTGATTAGATAATAAAATTACTATTCAATTTTCATTACTTACCTTATGGCTAATGGATCATTTGGCAATGCATCTCTATCAACCAAATCCATAATAGAATCTACAATAGGCCGACCTAATCTATGGGGAGCTATAAATGAAAACCTATCCCATGCCCATATTTGGAGTAAAATCAATGGTCCCATAATATCATATGCATTTTTTCTATTTGTCCTACCAAGTTCTCTGTAAAACCAAGCTAGACCTGTACTATCCTAACTATAGAATCCCACGGACTCAGAATGCTCAAGTAATGGGCAAAACATGATATGTATCAGGTTATTTAATTTATCTATCAATGGACATCCTCCCATTACCTGCAAAATATATATCCTAGCATAACACTGTACGGCTGTATCATCTGCTCAGGAGATAGCTCACTGAACTGCTCTCCTAGCCATACCATACTCAATCGCAAATCTTTGAGTTTACCAAGAGATGAGACAACACCTAACAACTCTAAGAAAACATGTTGCCAATCCTATCATATACTAACAATAACTAGAAGGCCATCAACTGGTAAACCCAATTGGATGTTGACATCCTCCAACATGATAGTATGCACGCCATGCAACAAGTAAAATGTATGAGTCTTTGGATGCCACCACTCTGCAAATACAATAATCAAGTGTCAATCTAGATGGATGAAACCAACACGGCTTAGACCACAAAAATCTGGCTTGCCGTAGATATGACACTTTGCGTGTATTAAGCGGTGTCGATTGATACAAGGCAAGCTCCCTTCATCGATAAGTAAGAAAGTTGGACTCCTGTCGATACCAAAAAAATAAAAAATCAATAGGTCAAAATTAAATTAATATAAATAATTTATTCATATTATCATAATAATATAAATATATATTTGACCATCCCAAATAGCTGATGACCGATGAATAGCCTGCCTATAGAGTACAGAGCGATCTAGTGGACTTGGCTTCATGTATACAATATGCTGCAGATATTAAGAATAAAAGAAATGAGTATAGTTTATTCGTAAGCAAACCTACACAAACTTTCAAAACTTGCAGAATCTTTAATGATGTATTATATGACAAATAATTGGCAATAAATTAGTACTAAATCACAGAAACCAACCATTTATCATAAATAGAATGGAACAAAAGTTTATTAGATTTCAGCAAAACACAACATTAAATACAAAAGTTCATTAGATTTCAACAAAACACAACATACAAAGTTTTATTAGATTCCAACAAATGGTTCACTCTTTATTTCTTGGACATGTCTGTCTGTCATGCCCTTCTCCACAAATTCGACACCAAGGTCTGTTGCCAACTTCCATCCAATCCATTTCATTCCTAAGTCTTGAAGATCATGGTCTTCTCTTCTATTGCAATCATTCTTTTTGTGATGCTATCAACATGTCATTTATTGGTTGCAACTAATACTCTACATGTGGAATTGATTGAAATTGATGATTATAATTGTGATGGTACTCCTTTAGAATATACCACCGATTAATGTATCTTTAGAAATGAATTGAGACATAAATACAAGCAGTCGTCATATGTGGACATTGCAAATGATAGCACTATCATTTTTGAAACATACTCATACGCTCCAATAACCACACTATATGCATCCTATATTCTTAAAAATTAAATTTATTTATTTATTACAAATAATAACATGATCATAAAAAGAAGTTTTCCATTACTATACATTTCACCTGAGCATTGTTGCCTTTGTTCATATAAGGCTCATGGAACGCCATTTGCTTGAAACACCCTACTTGCCCCATCAAATCTTGTAACATTATAGGATGTAGCTTTCAATTGATTGGCAATCATATGAGTTATAGCCAAAGAGATAAATCTTTCACCCCTATTTAATGCATCCTCTGTATGGGCACGTCGACTATCAAAATATGATATAAATTGGAAGAATATCAATTTTTCTAATGAAGTTACTAGCAGGAAGTGAGTAGCCATCGCTAATAACCCAATCCCCATCGCTAATAATATTAGCGACGGACTTTCGTTGCTAAAAGTTCATTGAAAATAAGGTCATCCCTAATTATTATTATTAGCGACGGTAATAAGTCTATTGCTAATATGTGTAATTAGCGATGGTATTAGCAATAGTAAAATCATCACTAATATTTTTTTATTCTAATTTTTTAAATTAAAATTTTAAAACTATTAGTGATGACATTGCCGATGCTAATGTCGTAGGTAATAGTCTTTACCGACATAATTAACATTGCTAATACTATCTCTAATAATTTTTTATTTTTTTAAAAAAATTTATAATTAAAATTTTAAAACCTATTTTAATCACAGTAATAAGTAATTATATTTTCTAAAATATGTTATAAATAAAATAATAATTATTTATCACAATCATAAATATAAAATTAATTATATTATATTAAAATATAAATTATATAATTTTATAAATTTATACTGCTTTATAAGTATCAAAATTACATACATATAAAAAAAAATCATATGAGATCCTCCTCGTCATCCTTCTCATCTTCCTCCTACTCCTGTATGTCCTCTCCAATAGTTGATGGATAAAAACCGAATGTCCCAACATCCTGTAATAAAAAAAATAAAATATTATTAATAAGTTTTGATATGAAAGTATATATATCGATATGGAGGTGTATATTTTGATATACTATAATTTTCGAATAAATTATTCCTATACGTTCCATTCGATGATACGGACTATAGACACTTTCGACCCATTGATTAGATGATTAGATTGAATTTTTACCCTCTAGGTCTCCTTTCCAGACTCAAGCCTAAACATATAAAATTTTTAAATATAAAAATTTAAAATAAGTAAAAAAAATATTAATAGACTTTCTACTGTGAGGGCTGTGACAATGAGTCCAGCTGATTGCGTATATGCAGATTTTGAAGAATCTCAATGACCGTATCATAGACAGCATCTTGGAAGCTCTGAGGTCACTGGCCAGCTCTAAAGTCTCTGCACGATCTCCTCTACATGAGTATTACCCCACATTCGGATCGTTGAGATCTGAGAGGAGGACATCGAAGAGTATTGAGCTACTGGAGGGTCGAAGTTATGACTGAATCCTATGATCTGGCTCTTACTCATCCCTCTAGTGGCCCTAAGATATCTCTCGAGGTCAAGGAGGGGCTGAGAGGATGGGTCCTCACTATGCTGCGATATGAGATACTCCATGTAATCCGTCTATACAGTTTAAAATTTTATTAGTCTATATATATCAATATATATAAAAACTTAATAAATAATATTTTAAGTTGTTACCATGATTTGTCGAGATTTAGGATCTAAGTAATCACAAATCCTTCTAGACTGATGTGTGGTCTCCTATATCTGTAGTTGCCCAGGTGCACGATCCAGCTGTCGTGTCTATAATAAATAAATAATAAAATTAAATTAATTAAGATATATATATGATTAATTCAATATAAAATTAATTTAAGTATAAAATTTTTATCAATCTATCAGCCACAATATGTATGCCAACGGAGCCATCGGTGTGCTTGATCAGATCCTACTGGGTGGTCCAATTCTATCGTGCCCTCTACCGCCTACCAGAGTACTCCTCAGTGCTCCATCGATCATAGAGGGCCTCCCATATATCCATCCGCATCCAGTGATCTGTGTAAGACTTTCAGTTCGATGGTAACTCAGAACTAGAGTGCTCTATGATGGACTGCCTAAGGCTGTACAGGCCATCCTGGAGCCTATATGTGGCTACTTCCTCAAAGATTCGACGGCCAGCCTCCTCATCCTGAGGAGTCTCGAATCGATAGTACTTCTATAAGTAGAAGCAAACGTATATTAATAAATAGAATACAAATCTATCATGAATTTAAAAATTAAATACCTTTAACTTACCAGAAACATCTCCAAGGCTGCATCACAAGCCTCCGATGATCAACTGGAGAACTCGATCATCGACTCCGGCATCCGTCATTGGATGATCCTGGTAACCACACGAGGCACCCCAAGCTCTCTAAATGTACTGTAAAATTAATTTTGAATAACAAATATTAGACTCTAAAATAGCTAAATTTTAAACATATTCAGTGAAGATATAGTACTTACAAATAGCTTTGAATATAGATGAGCTCTCTATCCTCCGATCAATTTGGAAGTGCTATGAGAGCCAAGCACTACTCCGTGTGACTGTGGGATCACTGATAAATCCATGTCATCCAAATCTGAAAGTATCAAGATATCATAAAGAATGTTATATTAGATAATAAAAGATAAAATAATATAAAAAAGAATATCTAAAGTATTAAAGTTTATCACGTAATATATGTGGTGCAGAACCATGCAGTTGGCTGTATGAGAGCTCTCTCCTCAGTTGTGATAGCTCTAGCCTTTGGAAGATATGATCTATAATATCTGAAGATAAAAATAAATAGATTCACAGATTAATTATGCAAATATGGATGGTAATGTAAGATTTAAAATAATGCAAGATAAGTATTTAAAATGATTCAAGGTAATGCAAGAAATAAAATGATACCAAAAGGTCACGATGATTCTGAGTTCACGAGAGAAATCTCTTAAGGTCGAGATCGAAAGAATGAGATCAACCGAAGGTGGCATTTCGGATGCGAGATATAAGAGCTTGGATACCTAGGTGGAGGCCATCGCTAAGAGGTGCTTGGACTTGGAAAAGAAATCCAAGAAAGGAGAGGTGGGGCTTTGAAGAAGAGTCTCCGTGCTAGAGTAGAAGCTTTGTGAGGAGAGGCACAAGAGTGCTTCGCTCGAGGTGAAGTACAGAGAGTCAGAGGTCCAAAAGTTCATAGCAAGCGAGGAGCACTACTCATCAGCCTCTTCAGATATTTGGTATCCTTCGGATTCTTCATCTGATTCTTCTTCTTCTTTCACTTCTTCATCTTCTTCCTCTTCTTCCCCTTCTTGGATAGGATTTCTTTTTAAAACAAACTTAGAATGATGTACCTCTTCATGTTGGCCATCATGTAGGAGAAAATCTTAAGCTAGTATCTAACTTTGCATCTATACAAGACTGATGAACTTTAGATCTTTCATCCTCTTGAAAGTATTCTGATAAATGGAGCTCTTCTCCTTCTTCAAGCACGTAATGAATGGCTCGAGATTTAATTTTGCATACAATCCATCATTCTTTTCTTCCTCTCTTTCTTTATGGGAAAGGGGTATAATAAACTTAAAAAACTTGTTGAGCTAGTACAAATGGCTCGTTGACATATGCTTTTAATTCCTGTTTGATTTCAATAAGCCCGTGCCATAGATCAACCTTCATACCATGCTTGTTATCAAACCATTGGCACTTAAATAGAATGACACTATTATCTCCAAGATAGGTTAACTTGATCACTTCTTCGAGGATTCCATAGTAATCACTCTTCGTCTCTTCCCACCAGCTTCCTTTTATACACACACCGCTATTCATTGTGCTCTTATGATATCCATATTGCTGGATGTGAAATTTGAAATCATTTACGTTATAGCCATTATAACATGTAACATATTTTGTTGGCCCAAACCCAATGGTCTTAGCTTCTTAGATATGGATTCGCCCATGACCTGCATATTATAAAAAAAATAAATTAGAAAAAATTAAAACATATGAAATGACAATAGTGCTTACCAATTTGTGAAACCAATCTGTAAAGTTCTATGAGCACTGTGCAAAAATTTCTTCCTTACTTATCCTTGGGTTGTCCCATCTCAGTATCCCATCATATTGTCTAAATATGCATAAGATAAGTATACTGTAATAAGTGGTTGAATAGTTGGAATTGTGATGGACACTTAACATATGTGTCGACCTCCTCGCAGTTTAGCATAATATATGCCTCTGCTTGTCGTAATTCAGTATTAGTTAAAAGCTGAGAAACCTCGTATCCAAATTCACAAGTGGGATAGGCAAATATTGATATCTCCAGCTTTGATCCCTCACCACCACCATCATTTCGATCCACTTGAGTCAGCTTTGTCGGCACACTAGAATTAAAATAGTGTCAGCTCAAATTTAAATTTTTTTCTATTATGTAAGCCTCTATGATAGACCTTCAACTCTAGCCTTATTTTTTACTTTTTTCTTGAGACTATACATATATCTTTCAAATAGATACATCCACCTGTACTGCAGTGGTCCCCTCACCCTAGCTTCATGCGTCAGATGAATCATGAGGTGCTCCATGGAGTCAAAGAAGCTAGGAAAAAATATTTTCTTTAACTTATATATGGTCTCTACACTTCTAGCCTCAAGATTGGAGATGTAGTCATCGGATAGTTCGATAGTACAAATATCTCTAAAGAAAAGATTAAGCTCGATCAAAGAACTCCATATGAAGTTAGAAAGGAGATCACGCCAAGCCAATAGAAGTAATCATTGCATGAAGATATGGCAGTCATGGCTCTTTAGCCCATAGAATCTATAATCTTTGATATTGACATGCCGAGCTAGATTACTTGCATAACCATCTGAGAATTTAAGATTTTTACATCATTTATATACATCCTTCAATTGCTCCCTTGTTAAGGTGTAAAATACTTTCAACTTCAGAAATTTCTCAAGTGACACATCAACCAGCTCTAATAAAGGACACTTGTATATATTCTTTATATCTACTCGAGTCTTGGGATTATCCTTCATCTTATCTTTGACATCTATAATAGTGTAGAAAATATTATCAAATATATTCTTCTTAATGTGTATGACGTCAAGATTATGATGAATCAAATTGATGGACCAGTATGCCAGTTTTCAAAAGATGCTGCGCTTCACCTAGTTGTGAGTTCTACCAAACCCTCGAGTTTCTGCTTGTCAAATAGTATGCCAAACTGAACTTCATCCATTTGAGATATCCTCTGAAATACTTTCATACTATTAAGGTGCGGGGGTGCACGATCCTTCTCTATCTTATTTCTCCTGAAACTATCCCGCTACTTTCAAAAAAGATGATGCTCAGAGAGAAATTGATGATGACAATTGAACCAGCGGGGCTTATGACCATGCTCCAGTTGAAATGATTTTGTATTCTCCATGCAATAGGGACATGCTAGCTTTCCATGAGAGCTCCATTCTGACAACATCTCATAAGCAAAAAAATCATTAATGATCCACATCAATCCAGTCTTCATTACAAAATTTTGCTTCTTCAATATATTAAATATGTGTGCCGTCGAACCATAAGAATTTTAGCTCATCAACAAGAGGCCTTAGATATACATCAATGCTTCTACCAAAGTATCATGATCCAAGAATGACTAATGTAAGAAAGATGTTATGTTCTTTCGTGCACATCCCAGATGGTAGATTATATGGAGTAATAAAGACTGACCAACATGAATATAGGGCCGCTGTATGACTAAATGGTGTAAACCCATCTGTAGACAGATTCAGTTGGATATTGCATGATTTTTGAGCAAATAAAAGGTGGCAAGCATTAAATTTCTTCCATACCTCACTGTTCGATGGATAATTCATCATATCGATGTACTTGTGAATCCCTTCTTTGTGCTATCTCATTTGTCCAACAGTACTCTTAGACAAGTAGAGCTTTCGAAGCTTAGGAGTGAGGAAAAGGTATCGAAAAATCTTATATAGTATATCCTTCTGTTTTCTATCCTCTTGCGTTAGCTAAAATCGGCTTTCACCGCATACGTCACATGAGCTCTTCAGTTGGTCCTCTTTGTAGAAAAGTATGCAATTATTATGGCATGCTTCTATCCTCTCATATCGCATGCCTAATCTTTTCATTATTTTTTTTGAAGCATAGAAGCTCCAACAAGCTTCTCATCCTTCGGTAGTATTTTCTTTATTATTACTATCATCCTATCATAATAATTGACTGTCATATTAAACTCGACCTTCAAGTTCAACAACTCTGACACAACTGATAATACAGTATGTATTTCACATCCTGACCATAGTGGTTCATCAGTATCTTTCAGCATACGATAGAAATCACCGCTATCAGTTTCTGGATCGTCCTTCAGTTAAATTCAGGATCAGTCGCATCCATAACCATGTCTACCATTCTATCTCTATCTCTATCTTGCTGACTTCTAACCCTTACAATTATCTTCTACGTCTCCCCATGCAGGTACCAATATTTGTAGTTTGGCATAAATCTAATCATATATAAATGGGCAATTATTATATTTCTATCAAGCATTTCTTTATTGACACATCTCTTACAAGAACAACAAGCCCGTCCTTGAACTAAAAGTGTCGCATTCTCAAAAGTATAATCACAGAAGTACTTGACACCCTCCTTATATTCAGTAAAAATCACCTCATCGACTACTCGATGGTCCATCCAACTAAGTCTATGGCACACTATCCAAGGATTCTATATATACAAATACAAGATAAAGTACTTATTAATTATTTTATCATTTAAAATGGCTTACATAATAAATGCATCCTATCATCAACTAATAGGTATAGAAGATCCTATCCTATTCAAAAATTATATTAATTCTGTAGGTCAATTACATTAATCAAATGATACACAATAGGGGTCGAAAAAAATTTCGATAGTATTTCTTCTTAGTTCTCCCCACACAGCTGAAGATGTATGAGGAGAACTAAAAAAAAATACTATCCAAATTTCTCTCAAACCCTCAACATACTATTTAATTACTGTAATTATCTATAAAATTAATTATAATTCTCAAACCATCCAAACTAGATAGTCAATTGATCAATGTACATAATTCTTCCATCCGTATAAAAATATATAAATATATGGATATCGTAGATTATGAATATTAATCAAAATATGGATCTATGGTTACATGCAATATAATATTTTTAAAATTTTAAAATTAGTGGGTTCAAAAGTACATAGCATCATTATAGATGAAGATGGTCGGGATGCACGTCCTACACATACAGACTTGGGGCATGCCAGATGATTAGGCCACGCGAGCACACCATCATAGCATCCAGGTAAATTTTATCCTAGAGGTTTCAAAGTATCAAGCAGCATTACAAATAGGACTGAAAACGGATCGAGCTAGATCGGGCTACACCCCTCCTTAAGTCTAGTTCGAAAAAATTTTTCAAACTTTGGACCAAACCTAAGGCCTAGAATCTAATTATCAAGCTGCTCTAACCACTGTCGAAGTAAATGAGTGGGCCAGAGCCGATCTGACGTTGGTCCGACCTCGAACCCCTACCATCGAAGGCACTAGGACTACTCTCATCGGAGAGCTTTCTAAAGTGATTTCACCTTTCAAGAATAATATTAATTTAAATAATATTATTAATTTTAATAATATTATTATTAATATTATTTAAATTAATAATATTAATAAATATTATTAATAATATTATTTAAATTAATAATATTATTAATTTAAATATTAATAATATTTAAATTCAAATATTATTAATTTAAAATAATCAGATAAATCTAATTTTAAATATTTAAATTTTAAAAAAATGGGAATGGGGTGTGGCAATGGCGATGGCTCCATTGTCGTTGCTAAAACTCACCAAGTAGTGGTGGCGCAGGTCCGACAGGGTGTCGCTCTAGTGACTGGGTGCTCCGAAGGAGAGAGGCAGGCACGCGAGTTTGGCTCAGCAAGGGAAGGGGCGGGGGGAGAAGGGGGAGGCGGTGGGGGGGCTGATTCGGCAAGAAGAGGGGCAGTTCGTTGAAGGGGGAGGTAATAGGGGCCCCGATCCAATAAGGGGAGGGCGATCCAACAAGGGAAGGGCTCGAGAACATGCAATCTGGCAAGGGGATACCGAATCCGAGGTGGAGATGGTGGTGCCTCAGATCCGATGGCACGGGGGTTGGGGGAGGAGGTCGGGGGCTCCAGCGGTGTGGCGAGGGAGAAGGGGGACTGGAGGCAGGGGGTAGTGGGGAGGCGGCCGCCAATAGAACTGAGCCAGTTGGGGATCTGGGGGGTTTTAGGGCATATTATTAGCGACGGCTAAGTTGCATCGCTAATGCCATCGCTACTGCCATCGTTAATAATAATAAACTTAATAGCGATGGCATCCCGTTGCTAATATTGTCGCTAATAAGTCTTCACACTTATTACGATGAGTCTGATTTTCATCGTAATAAGTTATCGATAAAAATAGCTATTAGCGACAACAGATTTGCCGTCACTATTCTACTTTCTTGTAGTGACTTTTTTAATACTCCATTAAAATATTCAGATAAATTAGTAGTCACCATTTCAAATCTTTGGCCACCATCATGTGTAAGGGACTATTTATCTATAGACATTTCTTTTGACCACGAATAGCTTCCAAGTTCACTTTTTCAATCTTTCTTATGTACTTATTATTGAACTTCATGACTTGTGTTTGTATGCTCGTTCTTTTCACCAAATCTGTCAGTCTTAAATCTCAAAATCTTATATTGAAGTTGCTCGCTACATGACACTGGTAATATACAAGATATGCATTGGGTGGTTGGCACCTAAGATACTTATTTTCTACAGGGGATAATATATCTGCATGTCAATATAAAATCAAACAGATATTCTGGCATGATGTAACAAAACATCTTAGGTAAGCTAAGAACTAGCCCCATGTATCAGTAGACTCTTCATCTACTATAGCAAATATAAATGAAAAAAATTGATTGTTTCTATCCACAGTAGTTGCAATCATCAACTTCTCTTGGTACTTTTTGTACAAGAATGTGGCATCAATATTGATTACTAGTCTATCGTATTTGAAGCCTTTAATCGATGGCATAAAAGTTTGGAAAGCATAATCAAATGCAACATGCTGGGTAATTAGTAGGAGTACTAATAAATTTCATCCAAGAGTCGGGGTTAAATTTCTCTACAGCACACAACCACTTTGGCAACAAGTCATATGACTTATCCCAATCTCCAAATGTCAAGGCCATTGCTTTTTTGCTTCACCTCCCATAATTAACTTTTTATAATTGGGTGTATAGTTGAATCTATTCTTTATAACTACACCAATGGAGCCTTTTATACAACTCTTCACCTCTTTCTCAGGTGCTACACTATGCTTGTAATGCAAAATACATTGATATATTAGCAGCCATCCAATCAATCATCTTGAATGTCCTATAAGGAGCTTCAAACACTAGAAAATTTGGATGCCCTACAATAGGTGGCACTTTATATCATGTGATGTACCGGCTTGCTAAGCATCATCATCCATATCATCTTCACTTGATAAATCATCTTCCTCAAAAAGCTGATTATCTATATGAACCATATCATCAACAATTGTATAAATTGAAGCTTGTCTGATAATAATACCTAGTATATCACTATCTACTGTATGGAACTGGTCTTTTGTATATCTCGAACTAGTACTCACTAGAACATTATCGACCATGTATGGACTAGAGGCTCCAATCTATTTGCTGTCCTAACTTGTCATTCATATATCCTGATCAGCTACTTCATAATCATCCTAATCAGGAACAAGTCTGATGTCTTCAATGGGTTGCACATCTAGGTACAACTCTACATTAGATAAATATAGATGCAAACTAACACTTGACAAGATTATCTCAATATCTTCATCTTCAGCAGTCAAAACAGATTCATATTTTAATACTGTTGGCTGCACAATTTGTAGATATCTATAGATTACCATTATTCTATTCTTTCTTCTATCTACATGGAAAACTTTGTCTAACTTATCCTCCAACTCCTCAAATTTATTTCATATTTAGTTCTAATTATCTTTTAAGGACATCCATTGTACTCTATGCCATATAGCCCATTAATCATAAAACCATTAATATAGTATAAGGCCATGACAGTTTTTCCTATATTTCACAACATATACAACAAATAAAGTAACTGTAGCATGCTTAGCACAAAATCACTATTCAAATATTAAATAAATCCACTACTACAAATACTTAAGAAAATCAAAATATAAGTAGGTATGCTTAACTAAATAAACAAGTTACATAAGACAATCTATAAGATGTTATATATCCCATTGGACATGCATTTGCCTCCTACTATGGTGTGCATTAGAAGATGAGGTAAATTAATTCTTTAGTTAATAATGGATCAATATGGAATTGAGGTAGTCTCTCAAAAACTCTAGGTATGAAACCTACTCTAATTATATTGTGCAAGTAAGGTACATAGGCTTGCATGCTTTTGTAAGAAGTGTTATGCATAGTTTTGTCATACATAAGCTCGCCAACTTCTCCTCAAGTCTCACAAGCTCGTGCATCCATACATGAAGATGGTCCATGAAATGATGGTTCTAATGACTATTTCCTAATATCTTAAAAATAACTTTATTTAGGTCAATTTGTAAATAAGGATAAGGGAAGGTGTTATACACAATATTTGCAAATATCTCTATGTGGTATGTGAAACACTCATAGAGTAAAGCACAAATGTAATCTATTTTGATACCTAACCTAGGCTTCCAAGTCCCTATTATATGTTCCAGCATTATCGGTTGGAACTTGAAAGGTTAGTATGTATAAGAGACTCCCACTGGTGACAAGTTTCAACATGCCTTAAGTCTAGAATAAGTGTCTCTAATAAGCCAACAGATTCTCGTGGGAACCGGTGTATCAAACAAAATTCAGTATGCTTCTATTGATCAACATATGATTAACAAATGAATCATCTTGATTTCTTGATGAGTTCCATTGATGACAATGATTTGTCTTCAGAATATTAAGTTGTAGATCTCCTTCCATCTCCTCCCAAATTAGACTAATCCAACCAGCAAATTAGTCCATTAAAGCATTAAAAGTCTGATTGGACAATGGCTACATTGAGTTAGTGAGACAAAACGTGAAAAGCTAGGCAGTGGTGACAATGATTTGTCTTCAGATATTAAGTTGTAGATCTCCTTCCATCTCCTCCCAAATTAGACTAATCCAACCAGCAAATTAGTCCATTAAAGCATTAAAAGTCTGATTGGACAATGGCTACATTGAGTTAGTGAGACAAAACGTGAAAAGCTAGGCAGTGGTAAAGCCCTCTAGAGTATGTAGATTTGAAAAAAATTCTCGATTAGATCTTCATCCTTGGATCAAAAAGGAAATAGAATAACATACCCTCACATCTCTTCGTCTCAATTCTAATCAAATCCAGCTCTTCCCACCACTAATCTTCCTACCATTAGTTTAGTACTATGGAGACAATAGTTTACTCAATATCAATTTATGATACCTAGCCTATAGAATCCAATTTTTGTGCAACTAAAAAAACTAATTTTGAAATTAGATAAAAAACTCATTACATGGTAGAAGATTGAAAAGAAATTAATCAAAATAAATTCAAGACACTTATAGTGGGGAAGAAGGGGGTTGATGGGAGAAACATGGAGTAAAATGGCCGGTCAAACGGGAAGCACCAAGACTCATCCGAGGAGTGGGGAGTGGGGGGGCTGGATAGGGGTCAGACGGAGTGTAGTGGGAAGCATGGGGATGAGGGGCTGGTCAGACAAGTGGAGAGCAAGTGGAGAGCAGGGGAGGGTTTGGTCGAACACTTGGGGAGCAGGGAAGCAAGGGGGCCAGAGGGAGTAAGGGGGCAATTCGACGATCAATGGAAATCGAGGGAATTGAATGAAGAAGAGGAAATTCGGGGGCGGTCGGAGGAGTGGTTTGTATGGGGGACCACCATGGAGAGAACAAGATAGAAATTATGAGTTGAACCCACGATTTCTTTGATCTGACTTAGTAGTACCGAATTGGCAGTGAAATCATGGGTTGAACTCATGCTTTTATATTTGGCATCCCCACTGCCGTAAATTCACAAATAAATTTGATTTAACAATATTTTAAAAAATAATTATTTTAAAAATAATATTAAAAAATATCTAGTGATTATTTTTCAACCTCTAGGTCTTCTAATAAATGCAAAAGACAATATAAGTCTGCCCACTTTTGGATGCCACTGCTATCGATCTAAGTACATATACACTTTTATCAAAAAAAAAAGGTAAGTATACAAAAGGAAAGAGGTTTCAAACAATATATGCCACCTTTTCAAGAAAATATAATATCTATATAATAATAGTAAATACATGGGTTTAGAGGTGGTATTTTATGTTGACACGTATAATTTTAAAGTACTTTTTCTATGTACCATATGGCAATTGAGGAGTCTCAATCAGGTGGGAGGCTTGAAGTGGCCGTAAGGGAAGCTTAGGTGATGGCTGGGGTTTTGTGTTGGGTATTTCCCTTCTTTTTCCTATTTTTGGGAGTCTCGATTGGGTGGGAGGCTAGGGCTAAGGCTCGGGTTTTTGTAGCGGTGATGGGCTGTGACACCAAGGCGATGTCGGAGATCTGGGGGATGCTGGAGGAGCTTCTCCTCACATGCACCATGAGCCAGCAGGGGACACGGAGCTAGGAAGCGGTGATAGGCTGCGGCATCAAGGCAACGTCGGAGATCTGGGGGACACTGGAGGAGCTTCTCCTCACGTGCATCGTGAGCCGACACAAGACACAGAGCTAGGATTCGGTAGCCATGGATTGGGCAATCCAGAGGCAATGTCAGAGATCTGGGGGATGCTGGAGGAGCTCCTCTTTCAATTGTCGGAGATGGAGAGGATGTGGAGGCCCTGGATCGGGCAATCTGAAGGCGACGTCAGAGATCTGGGGGATGCTGGAGGAGCTCCTCTTTCAATTGTTGGAGATGGAGAGGACACGGAGGCTCTGGAATCGAGAATGGTGCCACATGATCTCCATCGATGAATTCTCCTTGGCCCATTACAAGATCATCACCATCAGCACCAGTGATCGCATCTACTCCCAGATCTTCGACTCTCATTTCGGCCGATGGGAGGTCAAGGGCTAGTTTCCTAGCTTATTTGTCATTCTCGAAAATGCCGTGTTCTTGGATGGCCTACTATTCATCCTTAGCCAAGGGCCCGATCATCTATTGACCTTCAATCCGATCGGCAACAATTCGAACCTCATAGATGTGGCGATGCCACAAGTTGTTTGTTCCCATATCTTGGATTCTGAAGATAGATTGCTCTTGGTTGGAGGCATGAAGGAAGTGGGATGCATTGCTAGGGTTGGGATTTGGGAGCTCGATTTGCCAAAGAAAGAATGGAGGTTGCCCTGTTTCATGCCTGATGGATTTTTCAGAATATTTGGAGGTCATAGACTCGATCATTTCTGGATGGTAGCTCGAATGGGGGTTGTTTGTTTCTCCAACACTCGAGATACCACTGTGTTGATGTTTGATTTGCCGGCAAGGTTGATGTTTGATTTCTCTACGATGAGGTGGTGGTGGCTGCTGTCGTGTCATGTAATCCCTAGGCGGAGGAGGTTTTAGTTTAGGCATGCGATAGAAACTCATATCGATTTGCTGAAAGGATCCAATGGAAGGCACGTAGAAGATAAGGGTAATATATATTGTGAATTAATTTTTTTGTTCTTCAGCAGGTTGTAATTATTTGAGTTCATACAAAAATAGAAGGATTATTTTGTGTTTCATCATTTTCTTAATTTCTTATTCGTGTTTTATATTTTTGATATTTTATGTTCATCTAAACTTTAGTTTGATTAGCAAAAACTTGATTTTTTTTCTTTTTGGTTTGAGGCATTCAACATCCAAAAAATATATTATGAGTTGCTGATAGTGATGGACTCGGTGAAAATTATTTAGATTTCCTTGCCACAAGTTATTCGAACTTAGGCAGTATTTTACAAGAGCAAAGGAAAAATTTGTGGTACTATATTCCATGTGATTATATTTTCAATTGTTTGGTCTACATGCCGTGTTAACCAGCATCTATTATGGGTGAGGTTACTTGAAATGCAGAATTGAAGGGAGCAATTAAACAACCATAAACAAAGTATTATATGCTAAGAGCCTAAGATTATGCTCCATAATTCACCATACCTACAACATTCTAAATACCATAAATTACTAATTTCTAAACAATTTCACTGTTCCAGTTCATTTTGATCTAAACTATTACTTGTAATATTTCATTTATTTTTTTGTTTACTCCAATTAAATTACAAATTAAATTATTATGTTTATAGTTTACTTTATGTTGAAACCTATTATTGTGGTGGCTATTTTTTTGCATTTACAAAATCAATAGGTCTTACTAAATCAGATAGTTACAAAATATACTGTTACGTGAAGCAGGCTTTTATAAAACCACACAAAAATCTAATTTTCTTCAAACCCATTTTTCAGATTTTGTGCCATGCCAGTTTTTCTAAAATAGGTTTGGTAGTTGAAGAGGTATATTTGATTCTCTTAGGCAAAACGTTTTTTGATCACTTATTTTTCTTGATATGATTAATTGAAAACCGCTATTCATGAATTGGATTTGAGATTTATCAAGGCATTGGCACAATTGATTGAGCAGTCTTTAGCATTGGAACATTATTGTTACTAAAGTTTACTAAACCAGATATTTATAAAACGTGCTGTTACGAAGAGCAGGTTTTTATAAAACCACACAAAAACCTAATTTTCTTCGCACCCATTTTTCAGATTTTGTGCCATGCCAGTTTTTCTAAAACAGGTTCTATAAAAAACAACGGAACAAGTGTTTCAATAAGACTTGCTTCATATCGGGTTTAGTGCCAGTATATCTTAGATGTCTAAAAACCAAGCAGCCCCCAAGTGTTATCCATTTAACAAGCTTACAAATCTGGATGGAAACAATGAATACATGCCTAGCAAATACCAATCTTTACATGCTGATTTGAAAAAACAGAAATACCTAACCTCATACCAGTGCCATCGTATTATTGTGTTGGTATGCCCAAAATGATATCCGATTCGACATATTGAGTGTTTGATTCGATACTGTACGATATGGTTGGTATGCATCAAGACTGATTAATATGGCAAATCTTGCTTTGATTAGTATGATTTATATATACATGCATGCATGCATATTTTGTAGAAATCATTGAAAAAACATAATAAGCTTCGGTAAACATGCTCCTTTCCAAATTGTGTGCTCATTATAAATACTGTTCTTTTCTGACTTGTGAAGAAGAACTTATTCAGCATTTTAACATCCATGTCCTAAAACAACCTTAGTTTGGTGTTTAATTCAAGATGAAGAATCTAATTGTCAAGAGATTTGCTGGCAATGGATAGGTTTCACCCATGTATAAACAAAATTCTGCACTTTGGAGAAATCATATATGCCTAAAAAAGACGAGCATCTCCCCTGAAAATTGAAATTGCAATGGGATTTTCTAGATGAACCATAAAGAGATCTACAATTGATTATTTATTTGTTGGGTAATCAAAGAAGAGGACTGTGAATGGGAAATATATATAGATTGGTTTGAGGATTTTAATTTCATCTTAAATTTTTATTTAGTATAATTAGATCATTCACCTTTCAAATTGATTCAATTTAGATCTTGATTATAATTTCCGTTAGCCGGTCATGATGGAGTTGCCATGTTATGTCATATAACCTGCTTATGTAGCCTCCTTCTCAAGATTTCAAAGCTTTGTTTTGTGACAATTCTGTCACAGCAACCCAATAGAAAGTTTAAGATGAAATTAAAAATCTCTAAAAATTTAATATTTTTTTTATATAATTAAATTATATTAAAATATATCTTCAGTCATATATTTTTTTAATATATTTTTAGAAAAACTATTACTATGCCATGTAAAATACTTTTTGCTTCGCAGCAGGATGAGACCTATTGTATTCTAAACATCATAAATTATTAATTTTTAAATAATTTCATTATTTCAATTTATTTTGATTTAAATTATTATTTTAAATATTTGATTTATTTTTTATTTACTCTAATTAAATTACAAACTAAATTATTATATTTATAATTTATTTTATATTAAAATTTATTATTATAATAATTATTTTTTTATATTTATAAAATTAATAAGTCCGGACATCTTCTGACCACTATGTTAGTTTTAATCTTAGATGAAAGCGTTAGAACATTCGTAATTAACAGCAGCTGGGTCAGAGGCGACCACTTTGCCTCTTTTGATACTTTATTCTCTTTCTCACTCTTAGTTTTCCCGAGGTGCGCCTCCAGCCACTTCCATGCTTTGCGTCCCATCACCTTCTAAGTGAAGGGTTCTGAATCCAAGAAAGCCAAGAAAAGAAGAGATACCTTAAGCCACTAATGCGCGCGTGGGAGACCTGCCCATTTTTTGTGGACCTCAAATCCCACCTTAATTGGATCCTGTTCGGCCTATGGCCACTTCCTGGTGATGAGTATAATCTTGGATCTTCCAAGCATCTTATTAATTAAAAAGCCAGAAGCATATCGAAAGTGAATGAGATCATTCCATTGGGACAAGCTGACGTTAAAGCCCTGTTTGTTCTTTTTTTAAAATAAAAATCCGGAATCCCATGAACAAAATATATTTGGTTATGTTTCTTCTATCCTTTTAAATAATTTTTATTATTTCTAAAAAACTCAAAGTGAAAAATTCTTACTGTCATTTTCTTTAAAAAAATAGGTTTTAACTCTTCTCTTTTAACTTTTTACTTCCAATACTAGTATTGTGAAAATTAAAAATTGACTTTGATAAGCAATAGCACTTTTTCTGTTTTAATAGAAAAATACACTCATTTCTAATTTGTTTTTATTTTTCGGTATGAACTGATTCCTAATTTGTTTTTATTTTTCGGTAAGAACTCATTCCTAATTTGTTACGAGCGGATTGGTATAACTAGAGAGAATTATTGTCAAACACGACAAGCGGTCAAGTATTGACTCAGTATTGTTGGCCTAAAAATTTTCTTGTTCACTTGATGGGTGTATTTTTCTATGCCAGAAGCGGGTGGTGGTTCGGTATAGTCGCCACTAGCCAAATTAGCTTTATTGAGCTTCTGGTGCACTTAGCGAATGCCCCAACGTATTTTACTGATATGATTTTTGTAGTGGGATTTGATCCCAAAGTCTCGGTCAAAGGGATAAAGATTGTCAGGTCAGTCTGCTAAGCAAGTTCAATGACTTCGGGGCCAAGGAAATTTCGAGTGACCTGCGATCGGAGGACTAGAGATATTTGGACCATTCCATCTTTAAACTCTTCTGTTCATATACAGCGGTATAACGTGTTGATTACTCGCCATCTACCAACCTATATATATATATATATATATATATATATATATATATATATATATATATATATATATATATATATATATATATATATATATCATTATGTGGTCATACCATTTTGATCTTTATCCTTGAAACTCCTTATCGGACATATACATCGGCCAATGACCAAGATTTTGAGGTGAACTTCGATAGCAAGCATCATCTGAATGTCCCGCTCTCTCTTCATTGAGGACTTTGACAACAAGCATTATTTGGATACCGTGCTCTTTCTACATCGAGATGGGCCTTGGTTGTGTGCATAATTTGAATATCCTACTTCTTCTGTAAGAGAGTCTTTGTCACTATGGGCTCCTTGGACTTTATCTCTGGACATAGTCATCGGCCAACTATCGAAGGCAATATTATACTACTTCCGATCTCTTGGTCAAACTCAAGCCGATGACTTTAAAAAATCTAAAGCGTTGAGCCGTTACAAGGAGAACGTGGGCCAACCTTATGTTCCTTAAATATTGGATGATTTCGACAGAACTCCCAATGATTATAGCAGAATATGGCATACAACTTAATGCCATTGATCATCCATTACCCATGACTCATCATGGGCCATGATTCTCCACATTGGTTATCGGTAATCAAGATAAGATACACTTCCCTCTCTATAATTCACTCGTTGTGTATTATGTATTAATAAGTAGAATACAAATATATCATGAATTTAAAAATTAAATATTTCTGACTTATCCAAAATATCTCTCAGGCTGCATCACGAGCTCTAGATGGCCAGCTAGAGAACTCATTCACCGATCCCGACATCAAGCATCAGATGATGTCAGTAACCACACAAAATACTCTAGGCTCTCTAAACATATTGTAAAATTAATTTTAAAAAATAAATGTTAACTCTAAAATAGCTAAATTTTAAATATATTAATTAAAGTTGTAGTACTTACAAGTGGCTCTAAACGTGGATGAGCTCTCTATCCTCCGACTGAATTAGAAGTGCCGCGAGCCGAGTGGATCCTCGACCACGGCTCTGTATTTGGGAGCCGATCACTGGTGCGTGTAACTATGGGGTCACTGGTGACCTCCTGTCGTTCGAACATGAGTGCAAAATATCTAATATAAAGAATGTTATATTATTTAGCCAAGGATAAAATAACATAAATAAGAATATCTAAAGTGTTAGAGTTTATCGTCTGGTGTGAAAGGTGCAGAACTCTGAGAGCTGGCCGCATAATCGCTCTATCCTCGAGAGCTCTGTCCTCGACTAGTATGGATCCAGCCTCTGAAAGTCATAATATATAATCTCTAAAAATAAAAATAAATAGATTCATCAAATTAATTATATAATTATGGATGACAATGCAAGATTTAAAATGATGCAAGATAAATAATTAAAATGATTCAAGGATTATATACTTAGCACTACTCATCAGACTCTTCAATGCTGCCCGACACCTTCCATTGACCTGAGCATGCAGGGCATGTGAGGGCTGGATGCCTTGGACACCAATTAAGACCTGAGGCCTGAGCATGCAGGGCATGCTCTGGCTCTATGTTCGCAATGCTGACCGGCACCTTCCCTCGGCCTAAGCAAGCTGGGCATGTGGGGGCAGGATGTCTTAGACCCCGGCTGGGACCCGAGGCCCGAGTGTGCAGGGGCACGCCCCGGCTCCATGTTCGCAATGCTGAATATGCAATGTTGATTGGCACCTTTTCTCGACTTGAGTTAGTAGGGTGTGCAGGGGTTGGATGTTTTAGACACCAGCTGGGACTCGAGGCCCAAACATGCAGGGCATGCATCGACCCTGTGTTTGTAATGCTGTCCGACACTTTTCCTCAATCTGAGCACTCTGCTTGCCGAGACCCAAATCCTGCTCTTCTAATTAATTAATTACTTAACTAATTAATTAAATTAATATTTAATTAATTAATTTTTTAATATCTAATTATACTTAACATAATTTAAATAAAAAAATTAACTTTTAGTGACAGCATTAGCCGTCGCTAATACTCACAATAGTAAGCAGACAGCTTAGGGATGGGATGTCGGCTCGAGAACGTGGCTGTGGAGATAAGGGCGCGGGGACAGGGCCACTGGGTCAGGCCGATGGGGCAGGGGCCATAGGATTGGGGCCACGGGATAGGGGCAGTGGGGTAGGTGCCGTGGGGTTAGGCCGATGGGGCCTGGGCACCGGTGGCTCCGGGATGCAGCCATGGAAATGAAGACACAGGGATTGGGCTATCGGGTCAGGCCGGTGGGGTGGGGCTGCAGGCTGGGGGCGGTAGGGTGAGGCCACGGGGGTCAGGCTAGCGACATTGGGGCCGGCGGGGTCAGAGCGATCACGGGCATGGAGGGACGCATCCTCGAGGCCGCAGGGTCGGGCTAGCGATGTCGGGGTTGGCAAGGTTGGGTCGATCGCGGGCATGGAGGGATGTGGGGTTGGGCCAACGATGTTGGGGCCGATGGGGTCGAGGCGGCAGCAGACATGGAGGGACTGCTAGAATTTGAAATTTGGTGCATGCATATGTGTTTCAAAATTTTATTTTCTAAATATCACAGTGGAGAACAAAATTAAAAACTCTTTTAATATGAATTATACATGCATAAAAATATAAAACCATGTAGATCTATTTCATATGTTGAAATTGATGTATACTGAAATTCAGATTATAATAAAATCATATACCTGTTTCATAATTTTTTTCTTCAAATCTTGATCTGAAAGAGAAGAGATTTTTTTTTAGCCACACAAGTATCTGACCTCTACGAGTATCCACTCAGGATCAGCCTGGAATAGTCCTCTTTAATTTGAATTTTTTTCTCCAAAAATTCAGCCTGCTGAATCTAAACAAAGCCTGGATCGCGATCAATACTTAATCTCTTTTTTTGATCTTCTTCTTCTCATCTTCTCTAGAGTTTCTCCTTACTATGTACTGCTACAAGATGCTAGAAACCAGCAAGAAAGAGGCACCCAACAACCTTAGATGTGGAATACCTTGGGACGCGCATCCCAAGAGAAGGGACGTGTAGAACACCCAAGAGAGAAAAGAAAAAGGGAGGAAGAGAGGGTGTGGAGACCTTCTATGGGTGTGGGGGCTGCTGGTTTAAATCCTCTAGGGACTTTAGGGGAGGTCTCTTTAAATAGGCATAAGGATTGAATCTTATTCAATCACATAATACAAGTCCTACTTGCATTGGATTTCTTATTAACTTAAGTTATCCAACTTACTTTAGGAGACCCTTTAGGTGCCAACAATTGGAGCCCTTGCACCCATAATTAGATACCCCAAAACACACCAAGAGACGGTCCATAGGAGAACTAAAGGTCCTCTAATCAAAAGACACGTCTAATTTGATCAAATTAAGGTGGTGCTCAAGAATAACTATCAAAAAAATTAATTAGAAACTTGCACCCTTAATTTATATTATCCATAATCTTAGACGCTCAACAATTGGAGTCTCATGAATCTAATTCATGTAGGTTATTAGTAGGTAATTAAGTTAGAATTATCTTATCAAATAAAAAATCTTAATGAAAAGAGGAATTGGGTCCAACCATGTGCTAGCAAGGTTATCATAAATTCAATAGATTTCTTTAAATCCAATTGACACTTCATAAGCTCAATTACTTATTTCAGACCTAATCCCTTTGTTGTATGACCACATAGATTCAATTCTATCTGGTAGTGAGATATATAATGATTTCTATCAAAGTATCATTGAAACTCCTTTCAATGGGTCAGAACAATTTCACTCTAACTCAACAAAGATTGTCGATCCAGAATAATCCTAGTGAGCTTTCACAATCCACCAGTAACACCTAGCAGTATGTAGTGGCAATCCAGTAGAACTGAAATGAACCTCTAAGTATAGTTAACGTGTGCTTCAGTTCTTCTATCGTGAGTCCCGACTAGATGGCAGATCATAGATAAATCATCAAACCTCAGCATCAGTCATATGATAAATTCGATTAGTTCAAGCCCAGTTGTGACTTCTACGAAAACTCTTTTCCATCAATCATACTAATGTAGCCACAGACTCTTGGACTTTATCTTTCAAATCTCATAGGACTACTCTTCTCTATTAAGATCGATAGATCCTATCTTGATGCGCACTGCACTCCCACAGTGGGCCAACTGTCGCCAACATCCACTATAAGGGCTCATTGAGACCTATATTTATGTGTCAGTCAAACTCCAGCAGTCTCACTAAGAGTAGCAATACCATCTCAAGTCAAAGGACCAGTCACACTACTACAGTATTGAGATAATTACTGACGATCAAATAAAAATCTAAGTGATCTCTCATATGGTCACGCTCAGTACTAATTATTCCCTAACAACTACCTGTACTTATTGTGTATCTCTACACAGTAGACTAGAGACCCATATATCCCGAAGAAAATGATTTATGCATCAGTCTATCTGGATCTATCACCGTCCTCATGATAATTCTATGATCGGGAGTATTTAGGAATTAAATACATGCCTCTAATTCTCAACATCTTGAAAATATGTATCAAAACTAATTTCATAGATGATTCAAAGATACATCAACTTGAATGAAAAAGAACTTGTCCTTTTATTGATCATATCAATGTATTAAGTATAAAATTGTATCCTAGATTTATTACAATATGTCAGCCATATTGGCTTCTAAGGCATACATCTAACAATCTCCCACTTGGACTAAAGTCAATTGGTCACAAATCTAAGTCCTATCTTCTCAAGGTGGGTTTTCATTTTTGGTTGGCTCAACTACTTAGTCAGCGGGTCAGCCACATTGTCCGCAGAGTCTACTCTTCGCATCTCGACATATTTTTTTTTTTGAGGTAGTCACGTATGATATGATATCGCTGCTCAAGGTGCTTCGATTTCTGATGAGACCTCAGTTCCTTAGCAAGTGCTACGGCTCCATTGTTGTCGTAGTACAATGGTATGGCATCCGATGTCATAACTTCAAGTTCCACGATAAACTTCTTGAACCAAAAACCTTCCTTTGCAGCATCCGAAGTAGCGACATATTCAGCCTCCGTGGTTGAATCCACTATGATAGGTTGCTTGAAACTCTTCCAGCTAACTGTACCACCATTGCAAATAAATATGTACCCTGATATAGACTTTCTATTATCAGGATCAGACATGAAGTCTGAATCAGTATACCCCTCAACTCGCAACTTAGAATCACCTCCAAAGACCAAGAACAAATCCTTAGTCCTTCTTAAGTACTTAAGGATGTTCTTCACAGCTATCCAGTACTCCTCACTTGGATTCGATTAATACATGCTCATGACACTCACAGCAAGGATAATATCAGGTCGAGTACATAGCATGGCATACATGATATTGCTTCATGAATTGATTTTGATGATTACAATACATTTGAGGGGGTTACTAATGATTTTGGCTTGGAAAAAGATTTATTGTATTTCAAGGGCAAAACTATAATTTTACCAAGTTCTGATTTGAGAGCCTCAAAAGCAAGAATAGAAGATTTGTGATCTATTGAAGGTAATTTCATATTTTTTGGATATATATTTTGAGAGAAAATCAAGTTTAAAGAAAAGAGTCAACCTTATGAGTCGACTCTTGTCAAAAGGGGCTGAACGGCACGCTATTTTTGGCTGGCACACCCAAAGGGGATGACCTTATGAGTCGACCTCTGTTGCTGTGCAAGTCAAAAATATAGAATAATAATTTTCTGTTCTGCACCACAAAGGTCGACCCTATGAGTCGATCCCTGTGCAGAGGTCGACCCTATGAGTCGACCCCTACAATGAAAAATCTCCATAACGGCTAGTTTTTCAACTTATTTTGATCATATTTAATATTCATTTAATATACTCCAACGGCTCTATTTCAGTCCAGATCACTCTCTAGCATCCATTGAAGATATAAAGGGTCTTAAAGGAGGGAAAAAGATAAGATTTTCAAAGTTTTTCAAGCATTCATTTCAGCCTTAAGCAAAAAGCTCTCTTTAACCAAAAGAAGATTTCATTTCAAGCTCACCAACCCCTTAAGAGCTCATTCAAGTCTTCAACAATCTTAAAAAAAATCAGAAAAACTTCTTCTTTGTTGTGTAAAGTGTATTTAAGGTTTTATTTGCTCATTAAAGGAGCTAAACTTGTATCTCTTGTCATTAACTCTTATACTCTGCTTTTGTCTTGATTTTTAGTTTTGGAAGGATTTCAAAACTTGGATAGATTGATCCGAACCTTGAATCAGATTGTATTGGGTTGGCTTGTATCTAAAAAATAAGTGTTCTAGCTTGGGATAGCTAGAGTCGGAGGTACTGACATTGTATTCTTGTTGAATACATTTTAGCGGATTTAAATTCTCAAGTAGGAGCTTGGAAAGTGGATGTAGGTGTAAGGTTGGTACTGAACCACTGTAAATCTTGATTATTTATGGTGTGCTTACTTACTCTCTATCTAAACTTTTTTATTTTCTTGCATTCTTGCATCTCATTTCTACACTTAGCTTAAACTACTTACTACACATAACTTGCTTATTATTACTTAATCTTTGTGGTTCTAAATTAACTTTAAAACTTTAAAAATTTAATTCATCCATCCTCTTGGGTTGCATAGCTGGGCAACAAGTGGTATCAGAGCTCGATGCTCTAGCTTTACTTTGATTTACCCATCAAAAAGCTAAAGATCTATGGCAATTCAAATTGGTGCTTTACTAGCCGAGGGACAGTCCACAAACCGACCTCCACTTTTCAATGGGTCAAACTATATCTATTGAAAAGCTCGGATGAAAATTTTTATCTAAGCACTTGACTATGATATGTGGAGTATCATAGTTAATGGAATACACACCCACTAAGATAATTGATAGTGTAGAATCAACCAAATCCGAAAGAGAATGGGATGAGGTTGACAAGAAAATAGCTCAACTCAATGCTAAAGCCATGAATGTTCTATATTGTGCCTTAGATGCTTATGAGTTTAATCACATTTCAACATGCATGTCAGCTAAAAAAATATGGGATAGATTAAAAGTAACACATGAAGGCACTAATCAAGTTAAAGAATCAAAAATTAACATGCTTGTGCACAAATATAAACTCTTTAAAATGGAGCATGATGAATCAATAACTGAAATATTTACTTATTTTACAGATATTATTAATGATCTAAAAAATTTTGATAAGTCTTATTCTAACAGCGATCTTGTGAGAAAAATTTTTAGGTCATTACCAAAGACTTGGGAGGTTAAAGTGACCACAATCTAAGAAGCCAAAGATCTGAATATCTTACCCTTGGAGGAGCTTCTGGATCACTGATGACACATAAGCTAAGCATGAAACAATATCAAGAAAAAGATATCAAGAAGAAGAGGACAATCGCCCTCAAATCCACTGCTCAACTCGATGAGAAATCTGATGAAATAGAAAATGAAGAGCAAAATGAAGAAATAGCCCTCATCACTAGAAAGTTCAAAAGATTTTTGAAGAAAAAAAATAAGGGATGAAGAAGAGGCCACCTACAAAAGGGGAGCATAGCAAGGAGAAGGAGTAGGAGCAGCCCCTTATTTGTTATGAATGTAAAAAGTCGGAGCACTTTAGGTCCGAATGTCCACAACTTAAGAAGGGCCCTAAGAATTTCAAGAAAAAGGCTATGGTGGCTACATGGAGTGACAGTGATGAGTCAAGCTCCGAAGAAGAAGATTCACATGAGCAAGCCAACTTGTGCCTTATGACACATGAAAATGAGGTAAATGTTGAAACTTCTGATGACTTTACTTTTGAAAAACTTCAAGAAGTATTTTATGATCCAGTTGATGATCTAAAGAAGTTAGGGGTAAAGAACAAAGAATTGAAATTAAAGAATCAATCTTTACTAAAAGAAAATAAAATTATTTCAAATAAAAAATTGGTATTGACACAAAAAAAATTAAACTTAAAAAATGAAATTACTAAGTTAAAATCTATAGTAGAAAAGTTCACTCTTAGTTCAACTAAACTTTAAATGATACTTGATAATCCAAAGGCCATTTATGATAAAGCCGGTCTTGGCTACAACCCTTTAAAGAAATAAAATTTTTTGAAAAATATCTATGCGAACTCATTAAGTAACAAGTTTTCAAATATTACTTACTTTAAATGTGGTAAAATAGGACATAAATCATATACTTGTTTCTCTAGCAAATCTGAAAATTCTAATGTGAAGAAAATATGGGTTCCAAAAGGAACCATTGTGACTAACCAAAAAGGATCCAAGAAAACTTGTGTACCTAAAGTGAAAACTTGATTTTTGCATGCAGTTGTGTCTTACATCCCAAGGAACAATCGAAAATGGTATCTTGATAGTGGGTGCTCAAGACACATGATCGCTGATGAATCTCAATTCATCACACTTGATGCAAAAGATGGAGGGATGGTCACCTTTGGAGATAATAGTAAAGAAAAGATCATCGGTATAGGTAACATTGGTATCACTCCCTCCAAGTATATTGAAAATATTTTATTAGTAGATGGTTTGAAACATAATCTATTGAGCATTAGTCAATTCTATGACAAAAGGTATAAAGTTATTTTTGAATCTTCAATATGCATAGTAACTAGTCCCAATGATGAAGGCATTAAATTTGTTGGGCATAGACATGGTAATATTTATATGGTAGATTTGAATGATCTTTTCAAGATAAACATGCAATGCCTAGTAGCTTTGAATGCCAAAATTAATGAGACTAGTTGGCTTTGGCATCGTAGGCTTGCACACATTAGCATGCATTCACTTTCAAAACTTATTAAAAAGAAATTAGTTACCGGTTTACCTAAATTAAATTTTAAAAAGGATAGAATTTGTGATGCATGTGAACTAGATAAATAAACAAAAATTTTATTCAAATCTAAAAATATTGTTTCAACTTCTAGGCTATTAGAATTATTGCACATAGATTTATTTGGATCCACTAGAACTACTAGTTTAGGTGAAAAATGATATGGCTTTGTAATTATTGATATTTTTTCTTGTTTTATATGAATTTTTTTTTGACACATAAGGATGAAACTTTTCATGTGTTCTCAAAATTTTATCGAAGAGTTACTAATGAAAAAAAATTTTTAATTCAAAATATTCAAAGTAATCATGAAATCAAATTTGAAAATTAAGATTTTGAAAAGTTCTGTGATGAAAAAGGCACTGACCATAACTTTTCAGCACCTAAGACATCTCAACAAAATGGGATAGTAGAAAGAAAAAATAAAATCCTTAAAAAAATAGTCCGTACCATGCTATGTGAAAGCAACCTCCCAAGATATTTTTGGGTGAAAGTAATTAACACGGTATGTTATATTTTAAACCGTGCTTTAATTAGACCAATTCTAAAGAAAACACCCTATGAGCTTTGAAAAGGTAGAAAACTAATCATTGTATTTTTTTATGTTTTTGGTTGCCAATATTTTGTTTTGAACAATGGTAAAGAGAGCTTAGAAAAATTTGATGCAAAATCTGATGAAGCTATTTTTTTTAGTTACTCCTCTTCTAGCAAAGCTTTTAGAGTTTTCAACAAAAGAACTTTAGTAGTAGAGGAGTCAATACATATTATTTTTGATAAGACTAATGATCTTCCTTCAAGGAAGAGTGAAGGTATTAATGATGCAGATCCTTTTATAGAAGGGATGAAGGAGCTCACATTAAAAGACTCAACAATTCAAAATGAAGAAGAACATGATAACAAACAAGAGGATGAAGGTGAAGACAACAAGAACAATCTCAAGGTACAAATGATCTACCCAGAGAATGGAGGTATGATCACAATCACCCCAAAGAATTAATTATTGGTGATCCTACATATGGAGTAAGAACTCATTCTTCACTTAGCGATGCATACAATCATTTTGCATTTGTTTCTCATTTTGAACCTAAAACCATAGATGAAGCTGAAAAAGATTATAATTGGATAAATGCAATGCAAGAGGAACTTAATCAATTCGAAAGAAATAATGTATGGATTTTAGTATCAAAACTTAAAAATTATCCAATAATTGGCATAAAATGGGTATATAGGAATAAATTAGATGAACATAAAAATATAATTAGGAATAAAGTAAGATTGGTTGCAAAGGATTATAATCAAGAAAAAAAATTGATTTTGATGAGATCTTTGTATCTGTTGCTAGATTAGAAGCAATTAGCCTTTTACTTGCATATGCATGCTTTATGAATTTTAAGTTATTCCAAATGGATGTCAAAAGTCCTTTTCTAAATGATTATATTATCGAAGAAGTTTATGTAGAACAACCCTTCGATTTTGAAATCATGCTCTTCCTAATTATGTTTTCGAATTAAACAAAGCATTATATGGCTTAAAACAAGCACCTAGGGCTTGGTATAAAAGGTTAAATAAATTCTTGCTTGATAATAATTTTTCAAGAAAAAATGTAGACACAATCCTTTTTATTAAAAGAAATCATGATGATATCTTAGTTATACAAATATACGATGATGATATTATATTTCGATCTACTAATGAAAATTTTTGTCAAGATTTTGCTAAGCTCATGCAGGGGGAGTTCGAGATGAGCATGATAGGAGAACTTACATTCTTTCTCAAACTCCTTATCAAACAAACAAAGAAAGGAATCTCCATCATCCAAAGTAAGTACACAAGAGAACTACTCAAAAGATTTGAAATGGAGAGCTCCAAAATAATTGGTACCCCCATGAGCCCATCATATAAGCTTGACAAGGATAAAAAAGATAAAAATGTAGACTCAAAACTTTATAAAGACATGATTGATTCTTCATTGTATTTAACTGCTAGTAGATCAGATATTATGTTCAGTATTTGTCTATGTGCACACTTTCAATCAAATCCAAAAGAATCACATTTAAATACAGTTAAAAGAATTCTTAGATATTTAAAAGGTACACAAACTCTAGGATTATGGTATTCTAAGGACTCATCAATTGACTTAATAGGATATTCAGATGTCGATTTTACTGGATATAAATTAGATAGAAAAAGTACTAATAAAATTTATCAATTTTTTAGAGTTAACTTAATCTCTTGATTTAGCTAGAAGTAAAATTCAGTGGCACTGTCTACGACCGAGGTCGAATATATTGCAGTCAAAAGTTGCTGTGCTCAAATCTTGTGGATTAAGCAACAACTTGAGGACTTTGGTATCAAACTCAATGCAACTCCCATAAGATGTGATAACACTAGTGCTATTAATCTAACTAAAAATCTAATTCAGCATTCTAGATCAAAGTATATTGAAATTAGACATTATTTCATAAGAGAATATGTCCAAAACAATAATATAATTTTTGATTATGTTTGTACTGAAAAATAATTGACTGACATCTTTACCAAGGCTTTAAGTGAAGATAGATTTTATGAAATTAGGAGAGAACTAAGAATTCTTGATCCATCAGCTTAAGTATCTTTCTGATTCTAAATTTTTTTTATCAAAAATTTATTGAACTAAATTTTGAGCTCAATTCTCTTCTCTCCTTTCTTAAAAGCTCAAAAATATCCTTCATATGATCAATCTCTTAAATAGACACCATTCTCTCAAGTTTTAAATCTTTTTCAAAATTTTTTCATCATTTTTTAAATTTTTCTAGCCATGAGTCGACCCCCAGGGTCGACCCTAAGGTAAACTTATAATTTTCATTAAAACTCATCAGGCGCTCTATTTTATTAGAAAATCTTCTTTTGTAAATGAGCCGACCCCTTGCCTTTCGTCTTCCTCATCTCACCAAACAAAAATCTCCTCCTCCACTCTCTCTCAACCGCAAAAATCTCTTAAAATCCCTCTTCCCACTGATTTTTCCCAGATCAAATCGCCCTCTTAGAAACTAAATCATTTTTTCTTTTCTTCCTCATTTGGGCGAATCAAGCTTATCCTAGCTTCAAATCCTCGTCTCCAATCTGGCGATTCTTCTCCCTAAAAATCTTTGTCTTTCCTCTAAAATCCTTTCCACTCTACCTCGCATTAGATCTTCTAACCTGTTTGCAAGTCTCTGTTGTTCGAAATAGCTCCCAAACTAAAGCACCGCAGAGAAGAAAGTCTGTTCGTGGGTTAGAGGAGAATGTATGCAGAAAAAGAATGGCAGCCGAGCCCTCTCCTGCTCCAACCTCAGTTTCAGATCCTGCTCCAGCTTCTTCACAGTCCCCACTCAGTCCAAGCAAGGTACCTCTCTCCAATCGAAGAGTAGAACCCAGAAAAAACATAGATTTTAGATTTTTTGAAAAAGAAAGTTCTCTATTGGATCAAAAATTAAAAGTCAATGATGGGAGTTTTACTGTCTTTTGAAGGAAAATACTTATATTGATTTGGTCAGAGAATTCTATCTGAATTTAAGTTACTATAATGGAACAGTAAAGTCTTCAGTGAAAGGTGTTAGCATTGTTCTTGATCCATTGAATTTGGGATAAATCTTGCACTTGCCTTGTGAAGGTTATACTCATATGGAGCTCCCAATCAAAGAAAAAGGAATAAGTGTTATTTTAGGAAGAACTTTTACTAAAAATTTAAATAAATTAGAAGCAAAGATTCTTTCAGTAGAGATGAGACTTTTACATCACATGGTTACCAAACTTTTTATCCCTAGGAGTGGCAGGCATGACCTCTTATTTGGTAGGGATATTTGCATCATGTGCCATGTGATCACCAAGACCCCCTTGAACCTTCCTGCTTTGATGTTTGAGGCCATGAGAGAGACCCTAAATAGGTCTAAGGCTCACCTGCCTTATGGTATGGCACTCACCCTGATCTTTAAGAGGTTCGAAGTCTATTTTGAGGGAGAGACAGTCATCAGATTGTCACATTCTGACACCATCAACCGCCACACACTGGATCGCATGGGTTTTTCAAAGACTGATGGCGGTTGGTCGAAGGGTGTTGAGGAAAGAGCAGAGCAGAGAGCAGAGGAGGAGGGACCATCTTCATCTCCTCGTGATCACAGAGAATCTCCTGATATTCAGTTCGTGTCTGATCATGAGGTCGGTCCCTCAGAGTTAGTGAGGAGGCATATTTCTGTCCCACAATCTGGGAGCAGAGTAGATCCATTAGAGGTTAGACTTGCAGACGATCAGATTGAGTTGATGTCCTAGCGGGTTGCCTCCATTTTATCCCAGCAGTTTGTCACCTCAGGTTTTACTCAGAAGATATCATCTCAGGCTGTTTCAGACCAAGCCTTGATCTCTCATATCTCTATTATCTTTCAGATGCTTATAGCTCAGTTCATATGAATTGAGGAGCTTGAGGGATGTATTTTGAGACTGACGGACAGAGTTTTAGATTTGTAGAGGCAGGTATTAGCCTTAGCCCTTTCCCAGCCACAAGAGAACATCATGGAGGTATTCGACCTATCTGCAGAGGCGGCTAGGCTTTGAGGTGTTTTGCAGAGTGGCTTTGATTTTTTGAGGAGAGAGATCAGGGGATCCAGTAAGACTATCTCCACTCAGATTGGTACCCTAATGCAGTCCTTGATGAGAGCTTTAGAATAATTGGACACCATCAGACTTTCTCTCCTAGTATAGTCCATAGCTTCCCAGGCTCCAGGACCTTCTTGCTCTTCTGCTCGTGCTGGTACTTCTACCCATGGCTGAGGCAAACGTGGTCGAGGACGTGCCTGTAGCTTGGATCCTAAGACTCCTCATTATATCTCTGACTCTTCTGATTTTGATTTCTCTAGCCATGATATCTATTAGATCTAGCATAGTTAGTCTTTTATATCTAGGATCTAGCTTATGACCTTTGTATTTGTTGGCTGATTGACCAATGGAAAGCTGTATTTTGACTTGACTCTTATGTAATGTGACACTTATGTCATTTTGGATATATATATATATATATATATGCTTTTAACTTCTATGAATGTGGTATCATTTGAATTAATTTTTATGAACGGTATCAATTGAAATGTCTTAATTTTGTGATATAAAAAATACCTCATATATGTACTATGAAATATTATGAATGGCAAGATCCTCTATATGAGCAAATTAAAATATCCTTTATGATTGCCATAGTGAGGGAGAGTCTTTTTCATTTTTCTTTAAAAAAGAGAGTAGTGATCTTAATTGATGTTGTCAAAAAGGGAGAGTAGAGAAATAAAAGAGGGAGTAGAGAAATAAAATCGAGTAATAAGCAAATTTGTCAAAATAAAATAATCTTATAAGCTATTTTAAAAACTAATCTGCAAACTATTCATGATGCATTTTATTCAAACAATTGACTATAATGTTTAAGTGATGCATCTTCATAAATTTGAAATTCTTAATCAATACTTTATATATGTTATATTTTGCTTTTGCTCAAGTATTTTGTCATCATCAAAAAGAGAGATTGTTGCTCCATGAATTGATTTTGATGATTACAATATATTTGAGGGGGTTACTAATGATTTTGGCTTGAAAAAAGATTTATTATATTTTAGGGACAAAATCATAATTTTACTAAGTTCTGATTCGAGAGCCTCAAAAGCAAGAACAGAAGATTTATGATTTATTGGAGATAATTTCATATTTTTTAGATATATATTTTGAGAGAAAATCAAATTTAAAGAAAAGAGTCGACCCTATGAGTTGACTCCTATCAAAAGGGGCTGAACGGCATGCTATTTTTGGCTGGCACACCCAAAGGGAATGACCCTATGAGTCGATCTCTGTTGCTGTGCAGGCCAAAGATACAGAACAGTGATTTTCTGTTCTGCACCACAGAGGTCGACCCTACGATGAAAAATCTTTGTAATGGCTAGTTTTTCAGCTCATTTTGGTCGTATTTAATGCTCATTTAATGCACTCCAATAGCTCTATTTCAGTCCAGATCACTCTCTAGCATCCATTGAAGATATAAAAGATCTTAAAGGAGGAAAAAAGATGAGATTTTTAAAATTTTTCAAGCATTCATTTCAGTCTTAAGCAAAAAGCCCTCTTTAACCAAAAGAAGCTTTCATTTCAAGCTCACCAATCCCTCAAGAGCTCATTCAAATCTTCAACAATCTTGAGAAAAATCAGAAAAGCTTCTTCTTTATTGTGTAAAGTATATTTAAGATTTTATTTGCTCATGAAAGGAGCTAAACTTGTATCTCTTATCATTAACTCTTATACTCTGCTTTTGTCTTGATTTTTAGTTTTAGAAAGGTTTCAAAACATGGATAGGTTGATCCGAACCTTGAATCAGATTGTATTGGATTGATTTGTACCTGAGAAACAAGTGTTCTAGCTTGGGATAGCTAGAGTCGGAGGTACCGACGTTATATTCTTGTTGAATACATTTTAGTGGATTTAAATTCTCAAGTAGGAGTTTGGAGAGTGGATGTAGGTGCAAGGTTGGCACCGAACCACTATAAATCTTAATTGTTTGTGGTATGCTTACTTGCTCTCTATCTAAACTTTCTTATTTTCTTGCATTCTTGCATCTCATTTCTACACTTAGCTTAAACCACTTACTACACATAACTTGCTTATTATTACTTAATCCTTGTGCTTCTAAATTAACTTTAAAACTTTAAAAACTCAATTCACCCCCTCTCTTGGGTTGCATAGCTGAGCAACACACGAGAATCTCTATCGTCGAGGTATAAGAAATCCTACTCATGTGCTGAATCTCCTCAGATATGGTCGGACACATCATCTTGGAAAGACTAATACCATGCCTACGAGGTAAGAGATCTCTCTTGAAATTTTTTATGCTAAACCTCTTCAGCACATTCTCTATGTACAACTTTTGTGATAGGCCAAGCATCCGTTTAGATCTATTTCTATAGACCTTTATTTCAAGAATATAAGACACTTCCCCTAGGTCTTTCATGGAGAATTTCTTGGACAACTTTTTTTGACCATGGTCATCATGGGAATATCATTCCCAATGAGGAGAATATCATCTACGTACAATACGAGGAAGGTGATCGCACTCCCACTGACCCTCTTATATATACAAAGTTCTTCTTCATTTTTTATGAAATCAAACGATTTGATTGCCTCATCAAAATGATGGTTCCAACTCTGAGAAGCTTGCTTTAATCTATATATGGATCTTTGCAGCTTGCGGACTCTGTGATCACCATCACCAGATATAAAACTCATAGGCTACTCCATATAGACATCTTCTTCAAGATATCTATTCAGGAAGATAGTTTTCACATCCATTTGCCAGATTTCATAATCATAGTATGCTGCAATAGTAAGCAGAGTGCGGATGGATTTCAGCATAGCTACGGACGAGAAGATTTTCTGATAGTCAATGCCCTCGCGCTGACTACAACTTTTAGCCACATACCTAGCTTTATAGGTCTCTACCTTACCATCGGCACCTATCTTTCTTTTGTAGATCTATTTATACCCAATAGGTACAATACCCTCAGGTGAATTCACTAAGGTATAGACTTGGTTCGAGTATATTGAGTCAATTTCTGACTTCATCATATCTAACCATTTTTCAGAATCGATATCAGACATCGCCTCATCAAAGGTATTAGGATCATCAGTATGACCCCTATCTTCCATAAAAAATATTTTCTTTACTTCCTTCGTAAGTATACCCATGTACCTTTCAGGAGATCGGGAGACCCTGCTAGATCTATGAGGTGGTAGAGAAACATCAACTACTGGCTCATAGACTATGAATTCCTGAGGATCTATAGCTCTTGGCTTTTCAGAGATTTTCTCTTCGAGCTCTACTAACCTCCCACTGCCGTCATCCTAGATAAACTATTTTTCTAGGAATATGGTGTTTCGACTCACAATCATATTATGATCTTTTGGAAAGTAGAAGTAGTATCCCATGGATTCTTTTGGATACACTATAAAGCGAGTTATAATAGATCTATCCTCCAACTTATCCGTTATCTGTCTCTTGACATAAGCCGGACATCCCCAAGTCTTAAGATAACCTAGACTCGACTTCTTACCGAACCATATCTTATACAGTGTGGTAGGAATGGACTTTGATGGAATCCTATTCAACAAGTGAATGGCAGTTAACAAGGCATGTCTCCAAAAAAATAAGAGTAGATCAGTGAAACTCATCATGGACCTGATCATATCCAATAGGATCCTATTCCTCCATTCAGATACCCCATTGAGCTGAGATGTTCTAGAAGGGGTCCATTGAGAGACTATGCCGTTATCCTTATTCAAAATTTTTTTGACTAAGGTATTCACATTCTCGATCAAATCGAAGAACCTTAACGAATTTGTCTGTCTGTTTTTCTACTTCATGTCTGAATTCTTTGAACTTTTCAAAGGCCTTAGACTCGTGTTTTATGAGATACACATATCCGTACCTAAATAGATCATCAGTAAAGGTATTGAAGTAGGTATAACCATCCCTGATCTGCACATCAAATGGCCCACATACATTGGTGTGTACCAAGATGAGTAACTCAATGGCCCTCTCCCTAAGTCCTACAAAGGGTAACTTGATCATTTTTTCTTAAAGGCAGGATTCGCAAGCTGGATATGACTCTGGGTTAAGAGTGCCAAGGATCTTATCTTTTTTCAGTCTGTTTATCTTGTCCTCTCCAATATGACCTAGTCTATGGTATCACAAGTACTTCTGGTTAATTTTATCTCTGGATCTCTTCTGGCCTATGGCACTCACTATTAGCTCATTTAGGTTCACATTCGCATCAATATGCAAGTGATAAAGACTATCAATTAAAAGACATCGTACAATCAATTTATTTCATAAATAAATGGAATAACTATCTTTATTGAAATAAATTTTAAAACATTCCTGTGCTAGCACAGACACAAAAATTAAATTCCAACTAGCTACAGAAATATAATAATAATTTTTTAAATTTAATCTAATATCAGATGGTAATTAAAGAGGATAAGTACCTACGGCCATTGCAGCAATCTTTGCTCTATTGCCGACTCAAAGGATCATATCACCTTTCCTCAACCTCCTACTTTCTATCAGATCCTGCATTGAGGTATATATATGAGCACTCAAGCCAGAGTCTAATACTCAACTAGAAGTAGAGAAAACTATAAGGTTAGATTCAATTACGAGCATACCTTCAAAAAGTTTATCATCTTTTTTGATCTTTAGGCTCTCCAGGTATTTAAGACAGTTCCTCTTTTAGTGGCCTTCAGCATGACAGTGGAAACACTTTTTTTTTGCCTCAACCACCTTTGGACCATCTTTCTTCGGCTTGCTCTCTTTCTTCTGTTTCTTCACGGATTTAACCTTTTTCTTTCCAGTAGATTTTCTCTTGGAAGAAGAAGTCCGCTCTACAGTGAAAATAGTGCTCCTTGAGCTCTTCAAGGTACCCTCCGTGGTGACCAATATGTTGACAAGTTTGAAAATAGTGCAGTCAAGTTTGTTCATATGAAAATTCATAATGAATTGATTATATGAACTGATAAGGGATTGAAGGATCAGATCCATCTATAATTTTTTTTGCATATCTAGCCTGAGCTTTTCAAGCTCCTCAATATCCTTGATCACCGTCATACTGTGCTTATGGATAGACTGCCCCTCACGCATCTTCAGATTGAAGAGTCTTTTAAACACTTCGAAGTGCGCAGTATGGCTCTGCTCATCATATAACTCTTATACATGAGTGATCATGGCCCGGACAGTGGGCATATGCTCATGCTGGCTTTGCAACTCGTTTGACATGGATGCCAGCACATAGCACTTGATTCGATTGTCCTTATCCATCCATTTCTCAAAAGCAGCTCTTTGCTCAGCAGTAGAACGATTTGGTAATACTATGGGATCCTGATCGAGAACATGGTTTAATTTTTTTAAGGTCAGGACAATCCTAAGATTTTTTAGCCAGTCTTTGAAATTATTATCGGTCAAACAATTGGTTTCAAGGATGCGGGATAGAGGGTTTGAGGCTGACATGATGGTTTAACTACGAGAGTAGAGATTCAAGTTAGACTTTTATACTTAATGTATATATTTACTTCTAAAGATTTTAAGATGCAAATAATGACTCCTACTAATTTATCAGATCTCTCCACTCTTCAAAAAGAAAATAAAAATCCTAATGTGACAAAGGATTCCTAGTGAGTGTTGCAGTCCCACTGATGACATGCACCTCACCTAACAGTTATTGGTAACATGCACACCGATACGTAGGCAACTCTTTGCCCAGATGCTTCTTTAAACATGTTGCAGTGACTTAATCTCTAAGTCTTGTAGGCTTACCTAACAGTTATTACCCATACTTCTTAGTTAAGCCTGACCCATCATTCACAAGCAGATGCAAAACTATCATTGGGTCCCTCATCTAACAGTTATTGGACCCAGCCCCTCCTTACCCTGGAGCAACTCTTTGCTAATAAAGTAATTGCATATTCCTGATGCAACTGAACTACTGTAACCAGCCGAGAATAATCAACGCCAGTAGCATGCCTACACATCTACAATGGTAGAAGACCTATGGACTTAATATTTATAGAGAGATTTAGGTTTAAGTCTCATCTAATCAGTCATTATATGATCGATCTAATTGGTATGGGATAAACCTAACTGCTAAGCAACCTAATTCAAGATCCAATCTTTTAAATTGGTCAGATAAGTGGAGATCGATGGGGTTCCCCCATTGCTTTTCTTAGACACTAATAAATTGATTGATCAGAATTGGTTAGCTTAAGCAAATCGGACTCAAACCAACGAGCCAAATTAGGTCCTTTGGTTAATCGATTCTACATATGGGATTCAATTAATTTGATCAATAACAATTGTATGATCATTAACTTAATTGATCTGATCTTGATCAACACTTGACTCGGTTCGATTAATTACTTAATCGGATTAGACCCATATGACTTAAATAAAAAATCTTAAATACAATCTCATTATATGACCTAATTAATGATTTTCTCATGACCAAAATCTTCATGCACAAACACAAATTTTAGATTCTAAAATCATATTTCAGATTTAAATTCTTTACATGAAAGTAAATTTTAAAATATGAAAATAATTTTCAGATTTTAACACATAAACATATATCATATATATGCATGTAAAATCAGATTTAAATAAAATTTTAGATCTAAGCATAATATCATATATCTCATGTACTAATCATGGATCAGATTAAAAGTAAATTTATGATCTAAATATACAAACATATAACACATATATAGATCAAAATTTATATCATATAAAAATTTTAGATTTTATACATAAATCTATATATCACATGAACATGAACTAGAACTCTTTTTAGATCAAAATTCAGATCTATGCATGTAATAACATATCAACTATATGTACTAAAATTAAATTTAAAATTAAATTTTAGATTTAAAGATCTATCTATATATCTCATGTATTTAAAAAAATCTAATTTTAAAATATTTTCAAAAATATGTATATCAAAATTCAGTATATGAAAATCTGTAGCTCTGATATCACTATTGAAATTTAGGATTTGGTGCATGTATATGTGTTTCAAAATTTTATTTTTAAAATACCGTAGTGGAGAATAAGATTAAAACTCTTTTAATCTAAATTATGCATGCATAAAAATATAAAATCATATAGATCTATTTCATATGCTGAAATTGATGTATGCTGAAATTCAGATTGTGATCAAATCACATACCTGTTTCGCAATCTTTTTCTTCAAATTTAGATCTGAAAGAGAAGAGATTCTTTTCTAATCATATAAATATCTGACCTCTATGAGTATCCACTCGAGATCAGCCTGGAACAGTCCTCTTTAATCTAATTTTTTTTCTCTAAAAATTCAACATGTCGAATCTGAACGAAGCTTGGATCACGATCAACACTTGATCTCTTTTCTTGATCTTCTTCTTCTCTTCTTCTTTAGATTTTCTCCTTGCTATGTGCTGCTACCAAATACTAGAAACCAGTAAGAAAGAGACATCCAACAGCCTTGGGCATGGAACACCTTGGGACGTGCATCCCAAGAGAAGGGGCATGTAGAATGCCCAAGAAAGAAAAGAAAAGAGGAGGAAGAGAGGGCGTGGAGACCTTCTATGAGTGTGGGGGCTGCTGGTTTGGATCTTCTAAGGACCTTAGAGAAAGTTTCTTTAAATAGGCACAAAGATTGAATTCTATTCAATCACATAATACAAGTCCTACTTATATTGGGTTTCCTATTAACTTAAGTTATGCAACTTACTTTAGGAGATCCTTTAGGCGCCAACAATTGGAGCCCTTGCATCCATAATTAGACATCCCAAAACACACCCAAGAGACATCCTATAGGAGAACTAAAGGCTCTCTAATCAATAGACACACCCAACTTGATCAAATCAAGGTGGTATCCAAAAATAACTATCAAAAAAATTAATTAGGGACTTGCACCCTTAATTTATATGATCCATAACCTTAGACACCCAACAATTGGAGTCTCATGAATCTAATTCATGTAGGTTATTAGCAGGTAATTAAGTTAGAATTATCTTATCAAATAAAAAATCTCAACAAAAAGAGGAATTGGGTCCAACCATATGTTAGCAAGGTTATCATGAACCCAATGGATTTCTCTAAATCCAATTGACACTTCATAAGCTCAATTGCTTATTTCAGACCTAATTTCTTTGTTGTGTGACCCCATAAGTTTAATTCTATCTGATAATGAGATATACAATGATCTCTATCAAAGTATCATTAAAACTCTTTTCAATGGGTCAGAACAATTCTACTCTAACTCAACAAGGATTGTCGATCCAGAACAATCCTAGTGAGTTCTCACAATCCACCAGTGATACCAAGCAGTATATAGTGGTAATCTAGTAGAACTGAAATAAATCTTTAGGTGTAGTTAGCGTGTGATTCAGTTTCTCTATCATGAGTCCCGACTAGATGGCAGGTCATGGATAAATCGTCAAACCTCAGCATCAATCATATGATAGATCTGATTAGCTCAAGTTTAGTTGTGACTTCTATGAAAATTCTTTTCCATCAATCACACTGTTGTGGCCACAAACTCTTGGACTTTATTTTTCAAATTTCATAAGACTACTCCTCTCTATTAAGATCGATAGATCTTATCTTGATGCGCACCCTACTCCTACAATGAACCAACTGTCGCTAACATCCACTACGATGGCTCATTGAGACCCATGTTTATATGTCAATCAAACTCCAGCAGCCTCACTGTGAGTAGCAGTACCATCTCAAGTCGAAGGATCAGTCACACTACTACAGCATTGAGATAATCACTGACGATCGAATAAAAATCTAAGTGATCTCTCATATAGTCACGCTCAGTACTAGTTGTTCTCTAACAACTACCCACACTTACCATTCTGTATCTCTACACAGTAGACTAAGGACCCATCTATCCCGAAGAAAGTGATTTGTGCGTCAGTGCATCAGGATCTATCACCGTCCTCATGATGATCCTATGACTGAAAGCATTTAGGAATTAAATACATACCTCTAATTCTCAACACCTTGAGAATATGTATCGAAATAATTTCTATGGACGATTCAAGGACATATCAACTTGAATGAAAAAGAACTTGCCCTTTTATTGATCATATCAATGTATTAAGTATAAAATTGTGTCCTAGATTTATTATAATATGTCAGCCATATAGGCTTCAAGAATATACATCTAACAGGGATGTGGGCTCAAGGCCACGGGGTCAGACCGGCGACATCGGACCCGATGAGGTTGGGCAGCCGCAGGCATGGAGGGACGCGGGCTCGAGGCCGCAAGGTCGGGCCGACGATGTCAGGGTCGGCAGGGTCTGGGCGGCCGTGGGCATGGAGGGATGCGGGCTCGGAAACATGGGATGCCAGAGGAATGGGGCAGGGAGAGATGGGGTGGAGAGAGAGGAAAGGGGGGTTGGGGGGTGTTGAGTGGGGTTTGGGCACCGACGAGAGGAGAATCATGGAAAAGGGAGAGGATCAGGTGCGCGAGTGAAAAAATTTTCCCCCATGGGGGTAAATGAGGTAGAGTATTAGCGACAGTAAAGCGGCCATTGCTAATATCATCGGTAAAAGTATTAGCGACGGTACTTTTGTCGCTAGAACCATCGCTCATATTTTTATCAAAAAAATATTTTTTTATAATATTTTAAATAATTTTTTTTAAAATTATTAGCGACAGTAATTACAGCCGTCGCTAATAACCATTTGGTAATTAATTAATCTAATTATAATTATAACCAAAAAAATTTTAAAATTTTAAATTTATTAGTGACGGTTTTTGCCATCGCTAATAGTCAATCTTCCATCAGTGATAATTAATCATTATTTGCCATCGATAAAAAGGGTTATTAGTGATGGCAAATTTGCCGTCGCTAATAGCCATCACTAATACTCAATATTCTTATAGTGAAAGAAGAGATGAAAAAAATATGGTGTTAATCTCAACTCTCGTGATGAACCAGTGGTAACTCTTCGGAAATGTTTGGTGAAAAGAACACCATATACCTGATTTTGCTAGTGATTTGGCTAAGAATTTGAGCAATGCACAGAAGAAGCGAGCGAGGGGGGGGATTTGTAGATAGTATTTAGGGCTCCGTGAGCTCTAAAGTCTTGATCTTGATTGGACTCAAAGAGATAAGACGGACTCCGGAGCCCTCTTCCACCTCATATGGCTAATGTGTGAGGTTCAATTTTTTTTTTTTTTTTGGTTCTGCTTTAAAATTTATGCGGAAGAAAATAAAGGGACCAGATTATTGCAAGTAAAATTCATCCTGTCATGCCACATGATGAGTTGACTGTATAATCAAAGCATGTAAACATGAAATAAGGTGAACCAAATTTACATGAATTAATCTTATATGTTTGTCCTTTTCGGATAAGCACTAAATGGTCCAAAGAATTCATCCGTCAAAGTAATTTTCAACTTCACTTTTATAAATCTACAATTAGAAGCATAGGATCGGTGACATTTGCTGGTGGTCGGTGACCCCGATTTCCGGCAGCACAAGAAACAGGAATAACGTCTTTTCGAGAGGAGAACGAAGAAAAAAAGGATCGATCGGTAGTATTTTCTGATGGCTGCTTTAAAGGAGAGACCGCTCTTTTATATAGAAGATCAAATGAGGTGGTAGAAATCAACAAAACTTCAATTCCCACATGGAATCGAAGTCTTGATTGAAGAAGGAAATAAGACTCCTCCGGAAGTCTGATCCTTGGATCAGGATTTTCCGGCATGTGCTTACGTGCAGAGCATGTGCTCGCCATATTATTTTTTTTAATTTCAGATCTGCTTTAAGATGCGTGTGGTTGGTTCCGGTATCATAATTTTCCTATGCCAAGTGAGGCAGGTACTTCAATATAGTTGCCACTCGCCAAATTAGTTTTATTGGGCCAGAAAAACTCTCTGCGCGCTTCATGGATGCTCCGAGGAATGTTACTAATATGATTTTTGGGTTCCTCTGATTTGATCCCAATGTCTCCGGGATGCAATATGGAAAGGTTTGTCAGACCAATATGGGAACCAGTTGTTCAATAACTTTGGGGCCAAGTAAATTTCAAGCTACCGTTCCAACTTCCAATTCTCGATCCAGTAATCGGAAGGAAAACTATGTTTGCGGTTAAGTGCCCACTTTTGTACCAGTGATATTCCAAGTCAATATGAGAGCAGATGTCTGGCAGCGAGTGCTCGATTTCCTACCACTGGCAATCAAAGTCGTGGAGTAGGGACAAGAGAGAACGAGGACCTTTCGGCTAAGATTGGAATCGGATCGAATACAAATTGAATATTAATATATTTATATTTATATTTATTTTATTTAATAAATATAAATATATATATATAAATATTATTTAAATAAAAAAATTTATATTTATATTTATTTTAAATAAAAATAGATATAATTTAGATACTAAAAATATGAATATAATTATAGATATAATTTAAAAAATTAAATTTTATAATTACAGAATCAGAAATATTATTAAATATATAATAAATCAAATTAATAATATATTTATATATTATATATTATATTTAAAAATTAATAAATATTATATAAAATTATATAAGATTATATGTAAATTCGGATATTCAGATACGGATCGATAGTTGTTTATTCATATCCATATTTATTTTTTTTAATAAATATAAATATAAATATAGATATTAATCGAATCTTGAAATTTTTATTCATATTCAAATTGATCAAATATTAAAATAAAATTAAATAAATAATATTTATATCATTTTCGCTTATTCCAGCTTAACAATTTAATACTTGATATCAAACATTTGCAAGGGCATCCTTCATGGCCGCTTGTCACTCAGAAATAAAGTGACCTGCGATTTGACCCAGCTCTGGGCGGATTGGTCACCTATCATCCATTAGGTTATGTACGCAGATAGACATGTGTCGGTTACCAGCCAGTCGCCATCCGCTAGCTTATATATACTCAGATAGATGCGTTGGTTACTTGTACTAGCTATCCCAGAACAATATGATTCTGAAGGCTCTTCTCCTATTAATCATCCTCCTAATGTCAGGATGCTCTCTCTTCCCCACGGCCGAAGCTCGAAGACAACTAGGTGGCAGCTTTTCGTTTTCTCGTTTTATATGCATTTATTTACTTATATGTTAATAAATAATTCGATAATTGATGAGATTTTGAGCGATTGCTATAAAATTTATAATTTTTTTTATTTTTATTTACAAAGCTTAGGTCTGACCGTCCTACAGTTTTTTTGAGAGATTGTTTTGAAACCTAAAATTATTATTATTAGTTTTTTACAAAGCTTGGGTCTTAATGCCATGTAATTTTTAAATATATTCTCTTGTACAGACATTTTGGTCGTCATCAAATCTTTTGTAATTGGAATTTTTATGGTAAAATTATTTATAATTAATTACCATATCTCGTTAAAATTATTGGAATTTTGATATTAGATGCATAAAATTCTTATTGTAGGTCCGATTTCGTTATCTAATGCATTGTTATGGCTATTTCAGTTCCGAGTGTACCGCGGAGTGGACCGTCGGGCTGTACTCACAACCTACCAAAGGTTTCACCATGTTCTTCTATTTGGCAACCGCCACTTCGCAAGAAGCCATAGTAGATGTCGAAGGCGCAACAAAGTACTACAATTGTTTTCGTCTTTCTGTCCCCGTATTTTACCCTTCAGTGAACTGAGACATTAAAATGAAGAAGCCCAAAAGCTTGTAATTTGGATTTAAATATATAACTAGGGGACTACATATGAGTATAATTCCGTCCATGGAAGTTTGTTTTTTTTTTTTTTTTTTTTTTTTGGCAACCACTGAATGCTACGGATGCGGGCATATTTCGCGGTTCTGTTTTCAAATAAAGGCAGTCACAAGTCCAGCTACCCTGTGGCTGCAACCGTTCGTTCCACCTTCTAGATTGATTGCCAATTTTATATTTAATACGTGTCAGTAATTTAGCCTACAGAGCCAATTCGACCCAGCGAGAATTCCTTTGGAGCTATCGAACAAGCGCATGAACAGGAGAAATGGCTCTAATTTACTTAATTTGGTCCAAAAAGAGCGGAGGTCAATTCGGCAAGATGCCCTCTCGCTGAGCCCACTTTAAACAAACCAAAGAGGGCGCCAATCTTTGACGGCTAAAATTCTTTAACAAGTCCTTTAGTTTAATGATCATTTTATATCCAATTCTTGGCCTTGGCGTATAAACATTATTTACATGCATGTACAATATAAGGATGCATATGCATCGAAACAAGTCTTGTTGTGGGATGGGCATCGGGGGCTTCGAGCCTGAAAGTCCCATACCGAAAACATACAAGAGAGTCTACTGCTTAAGTACTACCAGCCTCCCTCTCCCACGTGAGGCGCCTTTTGCGGGGCAAAACCGTGAGGGACGGGGTGTTAACTGGGTCAAAGGCTTGAGCCCCGTTCCAAAGCGGACAATACCTCACGATTGGGTGGAGGTGATGGGTTGGTACGACTGAGCAGTAGATCTCGACCGATGGCGCCGTCTGTGGGAACCCGTTCCCTACCTGCAGCAGTACGCTCCCTTGCAGGGGGGGCTGTTGTGGGATGAGCATCGGGGGCTTCGAGCCCGAAAGTCCCATACCGGAAACATACAAGAGAGCCTACTGCTTAAGTAGCCTTTTGCGGAGCAAAACCATGAGGGACGGGGTGTTAATCGGGTCAAAGGCTTGGGCCCCATTCCAAAGCGGACAATACCTCAAAGGCTTGGGTCCCGTTCCAAAGCGGACAATACCTCACGATTGGGTGGAGGTGATGGGTTGGTACGACTGGGTAGTAGATCTCGATCGATGACGCCGTCTGTGGGAACCCGTCTCCTACCTGCAGCAGTACGCTCTCTTGCAGGGGGGCTGTTGTGGGATGGGCATCGGGGGCTTCGAGCCGCGAAGCCCCCGATGCCCATCCCACAACAAATCTAATAATTTGTGAAGCGCAGATTTAGCTACGTGCATGGATTAAATGTAAAAAGGATACTCTGCAAAGGCTAAAGATTTAGCAAAAGTTGACACTACATATTACATCACAATATATAATTTTTTTTTGTTACTTTAAACAAACTAGAGGGCAAAAGCACATGCCATGCACAAATAAATTAGTAAGCAAGCGAAATGAGAAACTTTTAAATCCAGAAAACAACTTAAGAATCTGCTTGAAATTTGGGGTACCTAAACCGTCATACACGTGATATCCTGGCAAAAATCGAATTGAATATTTGCATGGTTCCGTAAAATGCATGAATGCATTCTTGTAGCAACAAAACTGAGAACCAGAAGCATCACATATTAATATAATGTATATAGTATGGTGGCACAAATATAACAATCTTATAGATTTTTAGGTTTTGCAGGTTTTTATGAGAGCTAGGTTTTTTAAAGTTCTAATGGGTTGTGGTCAAAAGTAAGTTTACTCTCATGGCATCTCTATATTTTCCAATTTCCATTGTGATTCAGCTGTCATGAGGTTAGGAGTTATGCTTGTTTATGCATGTAAGAAATTGTTGTAAATTGCTTAAAGAATAAGTTCTCCAAAAATTTTTACTTCTTTCCTTTTTGTTGCCCAACTAGACAACGCAAGAGGGAGGAAATGAATTTGGTTTTAAAAAATTTAAGTATATGCTTCTTTGCGAAACTAATTAAGTGAAGTACAATTAATAGCAAGCTAAATAAAATGCAAGTAAAGAGAAATAACCACACACATAAATATAATCAATTTTTATAGTAGTTCGATACACTCCAAGCACCTATGCCCACTCTCCAAGCTCTTAGCTTTTTCAAAATTCCACTATATTCTCAAGAATACAATAAGTTTATTTTATGGGGCTCTCAAACAATTCAATTGATTTTAATCCAAATTAAACAATCAAAATCTTTATAAGTCTTAATCCAAGACTCCCAAACTAATTTACAGGTTTGGATCAAACCTTCTTCCAAGTTTCAGACCCTCTGAAACTTATTATAGAAAAATTTAGATGAGAAAATTGTACAACAAAAGAAAAGCTCCTTAAATGAACTGATTGCTATCAATGAAGCTTGCTTGGAGAAGACTTGAATGCTTATACTTAATACCCTTTCTTTTATCCTTGATTGCCCTCACGAGAATCAAGAGAAATGGTTGGAAAGTAGTTGAACTCTTTTGAATGAAGTAAATGCTGAAAAGGACTTCTTTTGCTTTGAATGAGTTCTCTCTTGTGTTCACTTGATTTCTCTTATTTTTTACTCAATTTTCATCAAGTTTTATCTTCACTTTCTTTATAGTTTCTCTCTCTATTTTTTCTCTCCATAGATTTTCTTTCACTATAATTATTTCTTTTTCTATGAAGTTGTCTTTCTAAGGTTAGTCTAGTGAAGGACTTTCTTTCGATGATTGTGATCAAGCTTTATGAAAAATTCTGATCCTCAATCACTGGACAGCATATTGGCACCCATCTTAACCAAATCAAATACTATTAGATTTGATCACCGATAATTTTTATTGAACAATCTGTATACTAATTTAATCATAATTTGATAAAATCATCTTGCTTAGACTGATCGAGATATCGGACAATATCATCTAATTGACCATATTCTATCTTGTTAATTTTTCTCTTTTATGACATTCTCTCTCTACTTGATTTATGAAGTGGATGAAGGGTTTCTAGCTTTATCATTTTGAATCTGAGTTGACCTGATAATCAAATTTTGAACCATCCTATAGGTCGAATTATTGAGTTCTTATATCTTAGCTATCTTTAATTAGATGAAGTTATTTGATCGAGTTGACTCCTGATGGTCGAATAACATATTGACCTCCATTTTGATTCTCATCAGACACTATTGATTTGATCAATATTGATCTATGTTGAACCACCCATCTCCTAGCCTAATGTTAGCATATGAAGTTGTGATAATCAGACCGACCCAACCATTGGATGCAACTATCCATCGATATGATCCTTCCATGGTTATTCATACCCTTCTTAATTATTAGACTTGATTTTGTATAGGAGTGTGATCGTCATGATAAAAAAATATCCAATAGTGGATTCTGCAATATGATCTATTCATTGAAGATTTGAAATAAAATTTCTAAAATTGTTTGGATCTTGTCAGAGTACATGTTAGGTAAGTAATGAACCATCTTTTTGAGATATTTCATAATTTATTTTGAAAATAAATAATTAGTCTAGATTTATGTGAGATTTATGAAACTGTATTTTGAATGAAAAATGATTTGAAAACTTAAGATTTTTGGAATGTTATAGTTTATTAATTTATTATGAAATATGCATATGTGGACTTGATATATATGTTATCTTGCAAAAAGTATTTTTTTGCATACATGGGATTTGAGCGTAACTGTATTCTAGACTCTACCAATCGGGATTATGTATTAATGCTCTAAATCCTACTAATGGGGATTATGTATTAGTTCTTTAGATCCTCCTAATGGAATTTACATTGGTTCTTTAGATCTGACCAATGAAAGTTATGTGTTAGTACTCTAATTGAGCTTACTATTTCAATTTTAGCCTCACCACAGAGTATACGTATGGTCATAATTAAAGCTATTGAGTTATATGTCATTTGATTCAAATCAGATTCATGATAATATTTGCATATGAATATTTGAAAATATTTGATTTAGATAATTTAGCATCGAATATATTCTTATGTTTATTTATGGCATTGATTTTCAAATATCATATCTTATGATAATATCTAAAATATCTAGTTAAGATATTCATTACTTACACTACAAAAAATCTAACTATTAGTGACGACATAGTTGATTTGCCATAGCGATGGCTCTCCATCACTAATTAATGGTCAAAAAAAATCTTAGTCACTAATTATAACTATTAGCGATGGGTTTTTTAGCTGTTGCTAATAAGATTATTAGCAATAGAATTTGAGACGGCTAAATATTATCACTATTTTTTATTTTTAAATTAAATTTAAAAAAATTAAAAATTATTAGCAATGGTGATGTTGTCGCTAATGCCATTGCTAATAATTATTATCGATGGCTAAAGTCGTCTCTAATGCTGTCGCTAATAGTTAATTTTATTTTTTTTAAAAAATCTATAATAATATTTTTTAAAATATATTTTAATTAATCATAATTAATTATGATTTCTAACACCCATTATAATTAAAATCTAAAGATAATATGATAATCACAAATAAAAAACTAATTATATTATATTAAAAATATAAATTATATAATTTTTCAAGCAGTATCAAAAAAAATACAATACATCAAAATAAAAAAAAAATCAGATCTGATCCTCCTCATTGTCTTCATCCTTCTGCTCCTTTTTAGTAGCTAGTAGATGAGAGCCGGATGCCTCAGCATCCAAAAATAAAAAAAAAATAAAATATTATTAATAAGTTTTGGTACGAAGGTGTATCTTTTGATATGGAGGTGTATCTTTCGATACACTCCTCCGATTCTTGAACAAATTATTCCTACACATTTCATTCGATGATACAGAGCTATAGACACCCCTAGTCCATCAATTGAATGATTAAATTAAATTTTTAGTCTCTAGATCTTCTTTTCCGACTCAAACCTAAATATGTGAAGCTTCTAAATATAAAAACTTAAAATAAGTAAAAGAGTTTATTAATAGAATTACCTAATGTGATGGTTGGGACAATGAGCCTAGCTGGTCACATAGCTATGGATCCTAGAGAATCTCCATAACCATATCACGAATGGCATCCAGGAAGCTCTGAGGTCGTTGGCTTAGAAGCCTCTGCACGACCTCTTCCACATGTGCATCACTCCAAGTCTAGGACGTCGAGGCCTGTGAGGATGTCGAAGAGTATCGAGCCACTGGAACGTTGAAGCTGTGGCCAAATCTTATGACTCAACTCCTACTCACCCCTTCGGTGACCCTGAGCCATCCCTCAAGGTCAAAGAGGGGCTGAGTGGATGGGTCATCGCCGTACTACACAATGACATATTCCATATAATCCACCTACACAAATCAAAAATACATTAGTTTTAATATACATATCAGATCATATAACAACTTAATAAATATAGTATGAAATTCTTACCATGATCTGTTGCGATCTATAATCTAAGTAATCACCAGTCCTCCTAGATTGGTGTATGGCCTCCCATAACTGCAGCTGGTATAGTAGATGACCCAGTTATTATGTCTACAATAAGTAAATAATAAAATTAAATTAATTAAAGTATATATATATATAGAGAGTTTTTATAGTTCTAGTGAAGAGTTTTGGTATAGATTTCTTACCAGTCTGTCTGCCACAATATGTATGCCGACAGAGCCACCTATATGGCAGATCAGATACTGCTAGACAGTCTGATTCTATCAGGCCTTCTGTAGCCTATTGGAGTACTCCTTGCTGCTCCACTGGTCGTAAAGAGCCTCCCATACGTCCGTCCACATCCAGTGATCCTTGTAGGACCTCCAGTCTGATGGTGATTGGGAACTGAAATGCTTGATGGTGGACTGCCTAAGGCTGTGTAGCCCATTTTGGAACCTACATGCAGCCATCTGCTCGAAGATCCAGTGGTTAGCCTCCTCATCCTAAGGAATCTCAAATCGATAGTATGACTGTAAGTAGAAACAACCGTATATTAATAAATAGAATACAAATCTACAGCGAATTAAAAAATTAAATATTTCTGACTTACCCAAAATATCTCCTAGGTTGCATCACAAGCTCTAGATGGCCAACTGGAGAACTCATTCACCAGCCCTGACATCAAGCATCGAATGATGCTAGTAATCACATGAGATACTCCAAACTCTTTAAACATGCTACAAAATTGATTTTGAAAAATAAATGTTAACCCTAGAATAGCTAAATTCTAAACATATTTATTAAAATTATAGTACTTACGAGCAGCTCTGAATGTGGATGAGCTTTCTATCCTCCGACCGAGCTGAAGGTACCACGAGCCGGACAGATCCTCGACCATGACTCTAAGCCTGGGAGCCAGTCGCTATTGCGTGTGACTGTGGGGTCACTGGTGACCTCCTATCGTCCAAATCAGAACATAAAACATCTAACATAAAGAATGTTATATTAGTTAGCAAAGAAAAAAATAAAATAAATGAGAATATCTAAAGTGTTAGAGTTTACCATCTAGTGTGAGAGGTGCATGAAAACCATGCGAGCTGGCCACATGATCGCACTCTCCTCGAGAGCTTTATCCTCGACTGGAATGACTCTGACCTTTGAAAGACACGATGTATAATCTTTAAAAATAAAAATAAAAAGATTCATCAAATTAATTATACAATTATGGATGGCAATGCATGATTTAAAATGATGCAAGATAAATAATTAAAATGATTCAAGAATTATATATTTAGCACTACTCATCGGTCTCTTCAGATATCCGGTATCCTTCAGATTCTTCTTTCGATTCTTCCTCTTTTTCTACTTCTTCTTCTTCTTCTAGTTCTTCATCTTCCTCTTCTTCCTCTTCTTGGATAGGATTGTCCACGAAAATAAAATTAGTTGGGTCTACCTTCTCATGTTGGCCATCATATATGAGAATTTCTAAAGCATCCAACTCGACATTCATTGAAGATCGATGAAATCTTAATGTTTCATCCTCCTGAAAGTATTTTGGTAACTGGAGCTCTTCTTCTTCTTCAAGCACGTAATGAACAGTTTGAGACTTAACATATAGCCCACCAATCTTTTCTTCCTCTCTCACTTGATGGAAAAGAAGTATAATACACTTGAACAACTTATTGAGCTAGTACAAATGGCTCGTTGACATATGCTTTTGATCCATATTTGATTTTAATAAACCCATATTATGTTGGGAATAGTGTCCTAAAGCCAATCATCAGCCTGTTGACGGTTGTGCTAATTCTTGTATTAGTATATGAATTATAAATAAATAAAAGTTATTTTGATATTTTTCATCATAAATTATTTCATCTTCTAATGAACTTCTGTATTGTGGTGAAGTCCTTAGGACTATTTAGACTCGACAAAGGAGGATATGTCGTTTAGTCCTTAAATCTGTTCGCGACCAAATGATACATTGTAACCAAGGACAATAATATTTATCAAGCATAGATCGTTGTGTGCCATATGGGTTGGTTGTCCTCTTAACCAAGGAGTGTGGAGACACTGGTATAGTATACAGGTGAGATATAAGGGTACATCTGCACTAAACGTGACCGATTTTGGAGCAATTTCTGCTGTCAAGATTTGCTCCGATGGGATATAGGTATAAATGTCCCTCCGATCTGAGACCGCCACGGTGACTTGTAAGCATCTCACTGCACTTAGGCACTGGACTACCTGAATTTCTAATTCAGTGACGAAAAGATGCTGGGTGTAGTCAAGTACTTGACTTGTCGGTGCATGTGTCAAGATGGGATTGACCACTCCAGTTCTGGAGCTATGTACAGTCGTATTTTAATTTAGCAAAATCTTAGCTAGGGTAGTCCTAGTGAGGAGTCACAGGACTATTTGAGTTGAGCACGATTTTGATGATCTAATCAAGGTTGATAGTTTAACACTGAGTCATTCTAAATACAGGGGTCAAAAGGGTTGAATTATACAGTAACCATATTCATATAGGTTCTAAATGTTGTGATTGTGACTATTCGATCTATCCGAATATTGGGTACTATTGCTAGATGGTCACTTCGATTAGTACAGAAATTGGTTCCTATACTACCAGCTTAGGTTCGAACCTGCGGAGTCACACACATTAGAGATTCCTATCTGATCTGATGGCTAATGAAGAGTCCTAATGCTAGTGGACTATGAGTCCTACATGTATAAGACTCTGTGATCGAGAATCAGGATTCTCTGATCATGAGTCCCACACATTTTGGGTACCGGGGTCAAGATTCCCACTGATTTGGGACTCTTCGATCAAGATTTCATATCGATGGACTTTGATACCCGATTGCCCATCAAATTTGAATTCAGTATTTATGAGAGATTTAATTAATAATTTGATCGTTAATTAACTCAATTTGATTGAGTAATTATTTTTGGATCAAGTCCAATTGAATTAGATTTAGTTGGGTTTGACCCGATTAGGTTAAGTGTTGACCTAATCGTCGAAGTTGTTTGGTCCCTGATTTGATCAGGGGTTGGGCTTAGTCAATTCCTGATCTGATTAGAATTTTATTAAGCCTAAATGAGCCTAATTAAGTTAGGTTTAAATTAGTCTAATTGGACCTAACTTATTTTAATTAAGTTGGTTCAATTAGGTTGATTTAAAATCAGAAACCACCTTGACCTCAACTCCCTGCACCACCTCACTTCTTCTGCGCTCATTTGAATTCACGAGAGCAACTTCTCATGAATTTTCTCTCATGCAAAGGCCTTCCCACGCCCCACATTTATGCATCATATGGGTGGATAAAGATGGTTGGTTGGCCATTCAAATTCAAAAGAAAGTTTGAATTTGAATGAGCAACCAATCCATGCGCCACCTAGCCTTATACTTGTGCCATTTGTTTTACACGAGAAAGAGTTTCTCGTGTAAATTCTCCATGCACAAGAGAAGCCATGCCTCCTCTCTTCTCATGTGTAGAGTGGATAGGAATGAGTTGGTTGGCATTTGAATTCAAATTCGATTTGAATTCAAATGAGCAACCATTTATCTTTATCCTCTCACGCGGTAAAAATGCTGCAAAGACGCGGTCTTGCATCATTTTAAAAAGGAGATAAGAGAGGGCGTGTGTATGGGATATCAGAGAAAAAGGGTGGCATGAGAGAGCTTTCCTGCATGAGAAAAGAAAAGAAAAGGAGAGAAAAGAAAGAAACAAAGTGGGCGCAAGTTTCTTCGGAGTGTACCCTAGGGTTTTGGCTTAGGGTTCGGGAAGTGAGAACGTGAGCTACGAGTGTCGTGAGCCCACCAAACTTTGAGGAGAGCATAATCAACCTCTCAAGTATATCTACTGATGATCTGAAGTATCTAAAGAGTCAATAGATCAAGATCAAAGAAGTTCGATCAACATCGACTATCAAAAGGGTTCAGCTACGAACTAGCATTTGTGAGGAGCCGATCAAATCGAGAGCTTCATGTGGATGATCCGCAGAGGTCAGACATATTATGTGGCTGCATCATGATAATCAGACTCTCTCGATGATGATCAGATTGCGGCGATCGACTACCCGCATAAAGATAATGTGTTCTGAACACATAATAGTAAAATATTTACTGTAGAAGTTTGAATTTCAAATTTAAATGCATGCTATGTATATATCATATTTAGATCCTTGTGTAAGATTTATACATGTTAATTAATTAGATTAATTAATAATTTCTACTGTAAAATAGTAATTTTAAAAAAGTTTTAAAATTATCGTTTTACCCCTCACTAAAATTTCGCTACATATCATGGATCAACCTTCATACCATTGTTGTTATCGAACCACTGGCACTTAAATAGAATGACACTATTACTTCCAATGTAGGTCATCTTGATCACTTCTTCAAGAATTTCATAGTAGTCACTTTCCATCTCTTCTTATCAGCTGCCCTTTACATACACACTGCTATTCATTGTGCTTTTATGATTTCTATATTACTAGATGTAAAATTTAAAACTATTTACATTACAGCCATTATAGCATGTCACATATTTTGTTGGCCTGTAACCTAATGGTCTCAGCTTCTTTGGTATAGATTCGTCCCTTTGCATGACCTACGTATTATAAAAAAAATAAATTTAAAAAAAATTAAAATATATAAAATGACAATGGATGCTTACCAATTGATGGAACCAACATACAAGTTCTGTGAGCACCGTGTGGATATTTCTTCATCACTTATCCTCGAATTGTCTCGTCTCAGCATCTCATCATATTGCCTAAACATGCATAAGATAAGTATACTAAAATAAGTGATTAAAGAGTTGGGATTGTGATGGATACTTACAGGACATATGGATCGACCTCCTCATAGTTTAGCAAAACATATATCTCTAATTGTCGAAGTTCAATATCAGAGAAAATCTGATGAACCTCGTACCCAAATTCATGAGTGGGATAGGCAAATATTGAGATCTCCCGCTTTGATCCCTCACCGCCACCATCATCATTTTGGTCCACTTGAGTTAGCTTTGCCTGCACACTAGGATTAAAGTAGTATTAGCTGAAATTTAAAATTTTTTCTATTATATAAGCCTCCACAATAAAATATTCAACTCGGGCCTTTTTTTTTTTTTTTGAGACTGTATATATACCTTTCAAATGGATACATCCACCTGTACTGCACTAGTCCCCCCATCCTAGCTTCATATGCTAGATGAATCACAAGGTGCTCCATGGAGTCGAAGAAGCTAGGAGAAAATATCTTCTCTAACTTGCATATGGTCTTTATACTACTAGCCTGAAGACTGAAAATGTGGTCGATAGATAGTTCGATAGTACAAATATCTCTAAAAAAAAGGCTAAGCTCGATCAAAGAACTCCATATAGAGTTGGAAAAGAGATCGCACCAAGCCAATGGGAGTAATCATTGTATGAAGACATGACAGTCATGGCTCTTTAGCCCATATAATCTATAACCTTTGAGATTGATGCATCGAGCTAGATTATTTGCATAATGATAAGTGTAATAAATATCCCAATAGAAGCATCAAAATATATACTAATTGATCTTTATTCCCTAAGAATTGATGCTTTTGCTTGTATTTTTTAGAAAGGATGATCGCCAATGCAACGAGCGTAATTTTTCAATTTAAAAGAAGAAATTTGGAGCAAATCAGAGTCAAAACAAATTCTGATTGAAGACCCAAAGGCAGGCACAATTCCAAGCCCAAAAAGAAGCTCAAAACCTATTTAAAAATGGCCCAAAAATATGCCCGATACACCATGGACCAGCCAGTCGGTTCATGGCGGTCCACAGAAATAGTGAAGTCAGTCTTTACGTGGTGCATGCAAGGGCGGCCTTCTTTTGCACTAATCGATGGTTGAGGAGGCATGAAACATCCAATCTGACGGTCAAAAATTTGCTCTCCCATGTCAAAAGGTGGTGGCCCACTTCTTTGGCACGATCCAACGGTTGTAACCAATCTAGACACTCGATCGGATGGTGGAATATGTTGCTAGTTGGGAGAACAAACCAGGAACCAATTGTTGCACCATTCGATGGCCTAGAACAAAGATGAGAAGTGATCCAACGGTCAGGATTTCAGCCGGCCTGATCTGGGAGTGTTTACACTAATTTTTTAGGGAACTTTGGGGCCTTTGATCTAGATCGGAAGTCTGACAGTTTTTCCAAGGTTTTCACATAGTTTGGAGGCGGGATTGACACTATTTTGGAGCTCTATTTAAGGGAGCTGCAGCAACAGAGAAAGAGGAAAACAGTCTTCAAGAATTTTTATTTTTCTTTGTTTTCAATTTTTATTTGAGAGTTAGAGAGAGGAATTTGAAGGGAGATCTAAGCACTGTAGGGAGGAGGTCCTGATGCCAATGGTGAGAAGGACCGCAACCATGCTAGGTAACAGTCTTGTGTCTTTGGGTAGTAGGAGAAGCTTCAGTATGAAAGTTTGTACTCTTGATCATGTTTTTCATTGAGTAAGAAAATTATACTTATTTATCTTTTACATGCTTTCTTATTATGTTTTGATGTTTATTTTCTTACAATTTATGCGTAGAGAGAGATCGTGATTGCAGAAAAATACGATCTGTGCTCAAGTAATGATAATCTATGAGGTTTATTAAATACATGTTCTGCATTTCGATTTCACCATCTAAATAATTTATATCTATAGGAAGGGCCATGATCATATTAGATGTGGTTCATACTCGATAGAATAGGTTATATTAGAGTTGGATCAAAAGAACAAATATAAGATTGCATGTTGTCAACGAAGGACTGCATGAATCAGATATTGATTTGAATACTGAAAGATGGAATTGAAACCTCGAGATGTATTTCTCTTCTTGATCACATGACAATTTATTAAAGTTGCTATTATTATTCTCCTGCCTACCAACATTCTCTTGCTTTTAAAATGTTGAATCAATCAAACAACTCTCTTTTTCTTTCTAATTGTTGGTGCAGAATTTCGCTAAAGACGGAGTTGCTAGAGTCGAGAAGACCGTGGCAGCCGCCAGGACCTGCAAGAAAAGTCTAAACCAGAGTTGGGGGTGCTCCGGCAAGACCCTCTGAAGCTCAAGTCAGTACTCTGCTTTAACAGAAATAGAGTGCTCAAGTAAAAATTTTAGCAGAGTTTTGAGATAGAGTTTTGAGCTTAGAGAAAAATGTATCTGAGGGTCCTTATTTATAGATGGAGAGGGCAACCGGTTGACAGCGACGCCTGTAACCGCCTGGCAGTGGGCTGTTCAGAGCCGTCTGGAGTTTGTTATGGAGAGTAGTGGCGCCAGGGGTCGTTCAGGGCCACATGGAGTTGGTTACGGAGAGTGGAGTGGTGGCCGTTGTCGTGACATGCCAGAGTGTAGTGGAGCCGTGCAAAATCCATTGCAGGGAGTGGAGCAGGGTAGTGGCCTTCGTCGTGGCTTGCCAGAGAGTGGTGGAATCGCGTAGAATTCGTTATAGGGAGTGGAGCAGGGTAGCAGCCTTCGTCGTGGCTTGCCAGAGAGTTCGGACTTGTCGGCTGGAGCTCGGCTGGGACATCTGATGGAGCGAAATGGCTTTCTATTGTTGGTCTGGGAGAGGCTTAGATGTCTTCGAAGCTACTGACGAGTCTACTGTTGTCGGGTACCTTAGGCACTGATACTACGGGTGGGAGTCATCTGCTGTAGAAGCTCGGATGGAGACTCTCCGTTGGCGAAGCCCGGTAGGAGTCCGATTGCTAGAGAAGTCCGTCTGGGATTCGTCTGACGTGAATGCTCGTCTGAAGATGATCCGTTGGAGAAGTCCGATTTCATGAAGGATCTGGTGGGGGGTCGACTGGTGGTGGACTTCGGATGGCGTTGGGGAGCTTCGACAGACATCGGAGGTGATTGATCGTTGTAAGAATCCAGCTGTCGGAGTCTGTCCGTCGTAGAAGTTCGTCCGATATCCATCCATCATAGAAGTTTGGTCGAAGTCTGGTTCTTATAGAAGGCTGAAAGAAAATCGCTTACTGTAGAAGCTCGGTCGAAAATTGGTTGTCGTGGGAGCTCGGAGTAGCGACCTGATCAGTGGGTCCCATCCCATTGTAGAAGCTCGATCGAAGATCGGTTGTCGTGGAAGCTCGGAGTAGCGACCTGGCCGATGGGTCCCATCCCATTGTAGAAGCTCGATCGAAGATCGATTGTCGTGGGAGCTCAGAGTAGCGACCTGACCGGTGGGTCCCGTCCCATTGTAGAAGCTCGATTAAAGTCTACCTGTAATAGAAGTTCGGAAGAAATATGTTTACAATAAAGGCTCGGATGGAATTTGCTCATAGTAGAGATCCGGGATAGATTGCCCACTGTAGGGGTTCGGAGTAGACTGCTCGTAGCAGGAGTTTGGCTATCGCAGGAGCTCAGCTGGAATCCTGAAGGTGGTCGACCGCCGTAAAAATTTGGATAGGATCTGATTACTGTAGAAATCTCATTGTCGAAGAAGCTCGGATATTGATGAAGTCCGGAAGGAGTTCGGAGAATAGTTGAACACTGTAGAAGGTCGGCTGATAATGAGGCCTAGAGAACCTTTGGAGCGATCTGGTAGATAGATGGAGAAGCTCATTGTCGGAGAAGCCCGGAAGTTCGGACGGTCGAGGGGGTTCAGAGAGACGCCACATGAGGTTGGAAGCTAGAAAAGCCCTGGAAGGGTCAGTCTTTTACAAACTTTGACTGGGGGGTATTTTATACCCAACACCAATCCCCCTACTTCCGAGTTCGGGTTCCGAATGAAGGAAGTACAGAGAAATTCTCTCGATCGAAGCTGCTCCCCTTGATTTTCGTACTCGGCAGTTGCCAGATATTTTGACGTTCGGCATGCTGGCACTGGAGCCTTTTCGAAAAAAATTTCTTCTTTTTGAAATTTCCATCGGAGCGTAGTCCTAGGTATGGTGCCATAATGGTTTTACTAATTGTCGGCCACCTCCAGCCGCTTGCCATGGTGAGTGGGCCATGCGGTGGCTACGGACTGGTCTGAAGAGTCCTGCAGTCATTATTACACCGGACCCCATCGCCTATTTAAACCTGCCTCCCCCCTTCGGGGATCTCACTTTGCACAGGAGTTTCTTCGGTCTTTTCTTTCTGGCCTTAGGTGTCCGTTGAGTTGTCCTCATCTCTGTATCCCCGTATCCCTCAGACCAGCTTGGGTTAGCCCCAAAACTTTCTCTGCCTCCGCGGCCCCATTTATAGACTGTGTTGGTCTTCCTTCATTGCGGATATGGGTGCAGACACGGCTCAGATGTTAGCCCAGAGTCTGAAAGCCCACGAGCGGGAAGGCGCCGCAACTTCTGGGTTGGTGAAGAAGGTGAGGGTAGAAGAGACAGATCCGGCTGTGCTTTGCCTTGAGCACCCAGAGCCCGCGCTTATGACACATCTTCGACCGCGAGTGCTTCCCGATGTGCATCATCGTGAGGGGAAACTTGACCTCAGGAAGAAAGTCATGCCCGCCGTCACTGTGAGGGGGAACCTGACTTCAGAAAGAAGGTCATGCCTGCCGTCATCGTGAGGCAGTAGAAACCATGATGCGGTAAAGGTGGCATCTACATGTACTTTGAAGATAATGCTGGAGTAATTGCTGATCCGAAAAGGAGGACCGGAAGAAGAAGCCAGGTACTTAAAGTAATTCTCGATGATGGCCGGAGCTGGAAGTTCGAAGTCTGACGAAGCCGAGCCTCTTTAGAGCTGTTTGTGTTGTTTTTTTTTCTTTTAAAGGCTTTGTACCGTGCACTTCGCCAATAAAATGAAAAGGAAATTTTTCGTTACCTCGTCCCTTCTTTTCTCTTCTTCTCTTCTTTTTTTTTTGGCCTTCAAGGCTTTGTAATGTATACTCCACTAATGAGATGAAAATGAAATTGTTTATTACCTTGCACATTCTGGTATTAACCGGTTGTTTACCGGACTCTTTTTGTCTTTTGCCGTGTTTGATGTCGATGCTGTTTGAGGGTTCCTGGTCGTTGCTGTGTCGATTCGCCCTTAGGGACTGGAGATTTTCGCCAAGGGTATTTTCTCTCGTTGAGACGAAGTCCCTGGTGCCTTTGATGCAGTTCGTTTTTCACCTATTGCCGGTGTAGTTCGTCATTTTTTCTTCTCGTATCTCCTTTCCTTCTGTGTTTGAGTGAGGATCTTCCCTCTATTTTTGACGGGGTCGTGAGAGTGTAGAGGAGTCGTTGAGGAAGCTTTCCTCCTTGTTGACCAATCAGATCTTTGTTTACATCGGGATGAGGTCCTCCTCTTGTTCCCGACAATCGGTTTCAGCTTGTGTTAGGACGAGGTTCTCCTCCTGTTCCTAACAAGGCTGTGGGGGCATATAAGGGCCGTTGTGAGGGCCTCTCCCCCCATCCGGTCTTTAAGAAATCGGGCCTTCGACTTTGTTCATGTTAGGACGAGGTTCTCCTCCTGTTCCTAACAAGGCTGCGGGGGCACATAAGGGCCGTTGTAAGGGTCTCTCCTCCCATCCTGTCTTTAAGAAACCGGGCCTTCGACTTTGCTCATGTTAGGATGAGGTTCTCCTCCTGTTCCTAACAAGGCTGTGGGGCCACATAAAGGCCGTTATGAGGGCCTCTCCCCCCATCCGGTCTTTAAGAAATCGGGCCTTCGACTTTGCTCATGTTAAGACGAGGTTCTCCTCCTGTTCTTAACAAGGCTGTGGGGGTACATAAGGGCCGTTGTGAGGGCCTCTCTCCCCATCCGATCTTTAAAAAATTGAGCCTTCGACTTTACTCATGTTAGGACGAGGTTCTCCTCCTGTTCCTAACAAGGCTGCGGGGGCACATAAGGGCCGTTGTAAGGGCCTCTCCCCCCATCCGATCTTTAGAAAATCGGGCCTTCAACTTTGCTCATGTTAGGATGAGGTTCTCCTCCTGTTCCTAATAAGGCTGTGGGGTCACATAAGGGCCGTTGTAAGGGCCTCTCCCCCCATCCGGTCTTTAGAAAACTGGGCCTTCGACTTTGCTCATGTTAGGACGAGGTTCTCCTTCTGTTCCTAACAAGCTTAATTTCAATTGCATGAGAGAGTTATTTCCTGTCGTTATAAGCTCATGCTAAAAGAAAAATATGTAAATATGAAGCTTTTATTTAAGGTGAAGCTATTGGTAATACATTCGTAGATTTTTTGAGTTCTATGGTCGCGGAAGCTCTGCTCCTTCAAGCTCTTTTAGATAGTACATTTCGGGCCAGACCACCTCCTTGACCTCATACGGGCCTTCCCAGTTTGGGGCAAGTTTTTCTTGATTCTGCGATTGTGAGGCAGCGGCTGGCCGCAGCACCAAGTCCCCCACTCTGAAGGCTTTGCTTTTGACCTGGGAGTTGTAGTAGCGGGCTACTTTCTGTTTGTAAGCCGCCATCCGGACTTGAGCTATCTCCCACTTTTCTTCCAACAAGTCAAGGTTGGTCTTGAGATCCTGTGGGTTGCGCTGTTCGTCGAATGCCACGACTCGTGCTAACGGAAGCTTGAGTTCTATTGGGATCACGGCCTCCATCCTGAAAGCTAAGGCAAAGGGGGTCTCTCCCGTGGGCAATCTCTGGGTAGTTCGATATTTCCAAGTTCCTTTCGCCTTTTCAAGTCTCGCTTTGATGCCTTGCAACAGAGTCCTGTTAGTCACCTCGGCCTCACCATTTGCCCGAAGATGGGCCACTGAAGTGAAGTTGTAGAAGATATTTAGGTCTTCACAAAATTCGACAAACTTTGCTCCAGCAAATTATCGCCCGTTATCCGTAATGAGGGTTCTGGGTAAGCCGAACCTACAGACAATTGACTTCCAGATGAAGTCCTGCACTTTAGCTTCCGTGATTTTTGCCAAAGGTTTAGCTTCGACCCACTTGGTGAAATAGTCTATTGCCACTAGGAGAAACTTCCGCTGCCCTGATGCCATGGGAAAAGGTCCGAGGATATCCATCTCCCATTGCGCGAACGACCTTGGGGCACTCAATGGTGTAAGTTCGGAGGCAGGTTGCCTTTGTATATTTGCATATCTCTGACATCGGTCACATCTTCGGACATATTCGACGGAGTCATGGTACATGGTAGGCCAATAATAATCTTGTCGGAGCAGCTTATGGGATAAAGATCTGGCCCTCAGGTGACTTCCATAGACTCCCTCATGCACCTCCTTCAAGGCAAAATCGACCTCGAAAGGCCGGAGACATCTCAAGAGGGGCAAGGAATACGACCTCTTGTATAGCTTGCCTTCGTAGAGGATATATCAGGCGGTCTGGTTTTTAAGCTTTCGAGCTTCTTTTCCATGAGGAGGAAGAACCCTGTCTCTGGGGTATGTAACTAGTGGGTCGATCCAACTGGGTTCATAGCTAATCTCCATCACGGACTGTGATTCTTCCGTGCTTGGGCGTTTCAGAACCTCGAAGAAGACTTCCTTAGGCAGTTCGACCGGAGCCAGTGTGACCAACTTGGAGAGAAGGTCGGCCCTGATATTTTTCGATCTCGGGATCTGCTTGATGTCGAAGCTACCAAAGATAGAGATGATCTCCCTTATCCTTTCGAGATACCTGGCCATACTGCCCTCCCGAGCTTTGTAATTTTTGCTGACCTATCCCACCACTAATTGAGAATCACTGTAAGCTTGAAGCTGATCTACTTCCAATTCTTTGGCGACTTTTAGTCCTGCAATCAAAGCTTCATTTTCTGCTCCATTATTTATGGTAGGGAACTCGAAGCACAGTGACTAAGATCAGGCCCGTGCCTGCGCCTGACATGTTGGAGGAACCATCCACGTAGAGGACCCAAGAACCATCAGGAAGATCAGCTCTTTCTTCGAGGAAGTTCGGTCGGGGCCCTGGATTATCGGTCTCATCTTGTCCAAGTTCGGCCTCCTCTGGAATTGTACATTCCACCATGAAGTCCGCTAATATCTGGGCTTTGATCATTGGCTGAGGTCGATAGTTGATGTCGAACTCTGTGAGCTCGACTGCCCATTTCGCAATTCTTCCAGAGACGTCTGCTTGATGCAGAACCACCTTGATCGGCTGGTCGGTGAGCAGTGTTATGGTGTGTCCTTGGAAGTAAGGTCGGAGCCTTCGAGCTGCAATCAACAAGGTGTAAGTTAGTTTCTCTAACTTAGTATACTTGATTTCGACGTCTCTCAATACTCGGCTTATGTAGTAGATCGGCCGTTGAATTTTTGCTTCTTCCTTAATCAGAACTGCAGCGAGGCCTACAGGGGAGACCGCCAGGTATAGGAACAATTCCTCTTCAGGTTCGGGCTTTGCCAATAGTGGTGATGAGCTGAGGTAGTTCTTTAGCTCCTCGAATGCCTGCTGACATCTAGTGGTCCAACAGAAGTTCTTTGGCTGCCTGAGGGTCCGAAAGAAAGGTAGGCTTCGCTCGGTCGATCTCGAGATGAAGCGATTTACAGCCGCTACTCTCCCGGTAAGGCGCTGAACCTCCTTTATTGACCTCGGGGCGGTCATCTCCTGGATGGCGTGAATCTTTTTCGGGTTTGCCTCGATCCCGTGCCCCGATACCATGAAGCCCAAGAATTTCCCTGAGGTTACTCCAAAAGCGCATTTGGCTGGGTTCAGCTTCATCTTGTATTTTTGAAGAGCGCTGAAGGTCTCCTCAAGGTCGGTGACGTGGTTCATTGAGGATTTGCTCTTTACGAGCATGTCGTCCACATAGACCTCCATGTTGTGGCCGATCTGCTCTTTGAAGATCTTGTTCACTAGCCACTGATACGTCGCCCCTGCATTTTTGAGGCCAAAAGGCATGACCCTGTAACAATAAAGGCCATGGTTAGTAATAAAAATGGTTTTTTCTTCATCCTCTGGTGCCATCCTGATCTGATGGTAGCCGGAGAACGCATCCATGAAGGTGAGAAGCTTGTGGCCCGAGGTTGCATCTACTAGTTGGTCGATTCTGGACAGAGGGTAACTGTCCTTCGGGCCGGCTTTATTCAGTTTTTTGAAGTCTATACACATCCTCCATTTGCCGTTCGCCTTCTTAACCAGGATCACATTAGAAACCTAGCTCGGATAGTTGACCTCTCTGATGAACCCGACTTTCAGGAGTTTATCAACCTCCTCAGCTATTGCCACTTGTCTTTCTGACGCATGGCTTCGAACTTTTTCCTTCATCGGCTGGAGTTTAGGATCGACGGCCAGACGGTGCTCCATAACTTTCGCATCGATCCCTGGCATGTCCGTTGGAACCCAAGCAGAAACATCCGCATTCTTTTGTAGGAAATTAATAAGCTGCGTCCGTACCTCTTTTCCCAAGTTGGAGCCGATCTTCACCATGTGTTCTTCATTCCCATCATTCAAAGAAATTGAGACAAGATCTTCCATTGGCCCACCTCGTTCTTCCATCAGGTCGAGCGGGCATCCAATCCATCGACCGGACAAGGGTCAGGCTGATCACTTCTTCGCAGGGCTATATTATAGCAATATCTTGCCAGGGCTTGATCTCCCTGGACCTCTCCGACCCCCTGGTTAGTGGAGAATTTCAATTTCAAATGGTAGGTTGATACTACAGCCCGAAGGGCGTTGAGGCCAGGTCGGCCGAGAATTGTATTGTAGGCTGACGGTGCCTTCACCATCAGAAAATCCATTAGAGCCTTGGATTATTTTGGATATCGACCTGCAACTACAGTCAAAGTTATTACTCCCTCCATCGGGATAGCATCGTCGAAAAATCCTACTAACGGGGAGCTAATCGGCCCCAACTGACTATCAGGGATGGATATTTTTGAGAAGGCATCGTAAAATAGAATATCGGTCGAGCTTTCACTGTCAACAAGAATGCGGCGGACATCATAATTAGCAATATTTAAAGAAACCACAACCGCATCATTATGGGGGAACTGGATCTCTCGGGCATCTTCTTCAGTAAAGGTTATGGGTCCTTCAGTTCTCTGCCGCTTGGGCGGTCCGGCCAATCCGCTGGCCGCTCCTTTCCGAGGCCCTCCAGAGATGGTGTAGACGATCCCGATTGGAGGCCGATCTTCAGGTTGTTCTTCCCTCCTTGGCAGCTCCGATCATGGCAGGGCCCTCGGTCGATTCTCCCTACCTTCGGGCCAGCATCGGATGAACCTGTCAGCCATCGTTGCCAGAGGAGGAGGAGCCCGAGAAACTGGAGGTGAGGTCGGAGCCTGAAATCTGGCTGCGGAGGCCGTGGACTGCCTGGTGGATGCTTTGCGGGGAGGCATCGGGTGAAGATCTAGTAGGAGAAGGAGAAGAGGATGTCGAAGAAGATGATCGAAATCAGTCCCATTGAGCACTCCCTTAAGAACAAGGGTATTGCGAAGACACAGCAAGCCCTCCTTCTAGCGCCAATTCTGTTGGTGCAGAATTCCATCGAAGCCGGAGTTGCTGGAGTCGAGAAGATCGTGGCCGCCATTGGGACCTGCAAGGAAAGTCTAAACCAAAGTTGGGGGTGCTCCGGCAGGATCCTCTGATGCTCAAGTCAGTACTCTGCTTCAACAAAAATGGAGTGCTCGAGCAAAAATTTTGACAGAGTTTTGAGATAGAGTTTTGAGCTTAGAGAAAAATGTATCTGAGGGTTCTTATTTATAGATGGAGAGGGCAACCAGTTGACATCGACGTCTGTAACCGCCTGACAGTGGGCTGTTCAGAGCCGCCTGAAGTTTGTTACGGAGAGTAGTGGCGCCAGGGGTCGTTCAGGGCCACGTGGAGTTGGTTACGGAGAGTGGAGTGGTGGCCATTGTCGTGACTTGTCAGAGTGTAGTGGAGCCATGCGAAATTTGTTACAGGGAGTGGAGCAGGATAGTGGCCTTCGTCGTGGCTTGCCAGAGAGTGGTGGAACCACGTGGAATTTATTGCAGGGAGTGGAGCAGGGTAGCAGCCTTCATCGTGGCTTGTCAGAGAGTTCGGACTTGTCGGTTGGAGCTCGGCTGGGACATCTGATGGAGTGGAATGGCTTTCTATTGTTGGTCTGAGAGAGGCTCAGATGTCTCCAAAGCTACTGACGAGTCTACTGTTGTCGGGTACCTTAGGCACTGATACTACGGATGGGAGTCATCTGCTGTAGAAGCTCAGATGGAGACTCTCCGTTGGCGAAGTCCGGTAGGAGTCTGATTGCTAAAGAAGTCTGTCTAGGATTCGCCGGACGTGGAAGCTCGTCTGAAGATGATCCGTTGGAGAAGTTCAATTTCATGAAGGATCCGATGGGGGGTCGACTGGTGGTAGACTTCGGATGGCGTAGGGGAGGTTCGGCAGACATCGAAGGTGATTGGTCGTTGTAGGAATCCAGCTGTCAGAGTCTGTCCATCGTAGAAGTTCGTCCGATATCCATCCGCCATGAAAGTTTGATCGAAGTCTGGTTCTTGTAGAAGGCTGAAAGGAAACTGCTTACCGTAGAAGCTTGGTCGAAGATCGGTTGTCGTGGGAGCTCGGAGTAGCGACCTGGTCGATGGGTCCCATCCCATTGTAGAAGCTCGATCGAAGATCGGTTGTCGTGAGAGCTTGGAGTAGCGACCTGACCGGTGGGTCCCATCTCATTATAGAAGCTCGGTCGAAGATCGATTGTCATGGGAGCTTGGAGTAGCGACTTGGTCGGTGGGTCCCGTCCCATTGTAGAAGCTCGACTGAAGTCTACCTGTAATAGAAGTTCGGAAGAAATATGTTTACAGTAAAGGCTCGGATGGAATTTGCTCATAGTAGAGATCCGGGGTAGATTGCCCGCTATAGGGGTTCGGAGTAGACTGCTCGTAGCAGGAGTTCGGCTATCGCAGGAGCTCGACTGGAATCCTGAATGCGATCGACCATCGTAGAAACTTGGATGGGATCTGATTACTGTAGAAATCTCGTTGTCGAAGAAGCTCGGATATTGATGAAGTCCGAAAGGAGTTTGGAGAATAGTTGAACACTGTAGAAGGTCGGCTGATAATGAGGCCTAGAGAGCCTTTGGAGCGGTCTGGTAGATAGATGGAGAAGCTCATTGTCGGAGAAGCCCAGAAGTTCGGACGGTCGAGGGGGTTCAGAGAGACGCCACACAAGGTCGGAAGCCAGAAAAACCCTGGAAGGGTCAGTCTTTTACAAACTTCGATCGAGGGGTATTTTATACCCAACACTAATCAACTGCCTTAGGTCCCTGAGTATTCGACCTGACTCACCCTATTCTACGGAGTAGTAGTCAGTTAATTTAATTCTTTGATCACTCTCGCGACAAGAGCACATCAAATTTTGGCAAGATCTTCAAGCAAGTAAAAGTGAACATCCCATTACTAGATATGATCCAGCAAGTCTCATCCTATGCTAAATTCCTTAAGGATTAGTGCACCAAAAAGAAGACCATCAATGTACCTAAAAGCACCTAAAAGCACCTTCCTAGCAGCAAGTGTGAGTTCTTATTTGTCAAATTATATGCCAGTAAAATACAAAGATCCAGGATTCCCCACCATCTCATGCATTGTGAGAGAAACTTTAATCAATAAAGCTCTACTAGACTTAGGGACGAGTGTTAACATATTACCATATTTCATATATGAGAAATTAGGGTTGGGAGAACTCAAGCCAGTAGGGATGATGACTCTACAACTAGCAGACCGATCCTTAAAAGTCCCAAGGGGAATAGTTGAGGATGTGCTAATCAAAATCAGTAACTTTATCTATCCTGTGGATTTCATGATTTTAGAAATTGAACCTGTAGCAAACCCAAAGAGTCACATCCTGATCATACTTGGTAGACCATTTTTGGCCATAGCCAATGCTCAAATCAACTGCCGAAATGGACTAAGAAAACTTTTCTTTGGTAACATGTCTGTAGATTTGAACATTTTTGATCTAACTGAAACAAATCAAATGAATGACCTGAACTGGATACAAGACAATGTTTATGAGCCCATTGACCTTAGTGATGAAGAATTCGATATGGAACAATGGATGAACCAAGACTGCAAAAAATTTGAGGTCAATGAAGTAGCTGCAGTCAGTATGAAATCTAGATGGGAGCCTCCAGCTAAACCATTGTCCAGACCATTAGTGGAGGAAACACCCAAGATAGAACTAAAACTACTCTCCAGGCATCTGAAATATGCCTATCTAGGTCCATCGAAAATCCTATCGATAATCATTTCAGCAAACCTAGACCCCACACAAGAGGGAGAACTATTGATCGTTCTTAGAGAAAATCAAGAGGCATTAGGTTGGACCATGGCTGACATCAAGGAAATTAGTCCTTCAATTGTCCAACATCGAATTCACCTAGGGGAGGATGCCAAGCAAACTAGAGACCCCCAAAGAAGGCTAACGCAGCTATGAAGAAGGCAGTAAAGAAAAAAATCCTCAAGCTGTTAGATAATGGAATTATCTATCCCATCTTAGATAGCTCATGGGTTAGCCCAATCCAAGTGGTCTCTAAAAAGTCTAGGGTCATAGTGATCCAAAATGAAACAAACGAACTTATGCTGATCAGAATTCAAACTGGATGGAGAGTCTATATTGATTATAGAAAACTGAATGTGGCCATAAGAAAGGACCACTTTCTCCTGCCATTCATCGATCAGATATTAGAGAGGTTAGCTAGACATGAGTTTTATTATTTTTTGGGTGGATACTCTAACTATAACCAAATTCCTATAGCACCAGAGGATCAAGAGAAGATCACATTCATGTGCCCATTTGGAACCTTCACCTATAGACACTTGCCCTTTGATTTGTGTAATGCTCCATCTACTTTCCAAAGATATATGATCAACAGCTTTTCGGACATGATCGAGTGATTTTTTGAAATTTTTGTGGATGATTTTTTTTTATTTTCGGCTCTACTTTTTCTGAATGCTTACACCATTTAAGACTAGTCTTAGAAAGATGTAAAGAAAAGCACTTAGTGCTTAACTGAGAAAAATACCATTTTATGGTCAAAGAAGGCATAGTACTTGGCCACGTGATTTCTAAGAAAGGCATTGAAGTGTACAAAGCTAAGATAGATCTAATTGCAAATCTTTCACCACCTAAATTAGTCAAAGAAGTTCATTTATTTTTAGGACATGCTGGTTTCTACAGGAGGTTTATCAAGAATTTTAGCCAGATAACCCATCCGCTGATAAATCTCTTAGCAAAGGAAGTCAAGTTTGAGTTCACTCCTAAATGTCTCAAATCCTTTAAGCATCTGAAAAAAGAACTGACTTCAACCCCAATTGTGCACCCACCTGACTGGACTAAGCCCTTCGAACTCATGTGTGATGCAACTGACCACTCCATCGGAGCCATTCTAGGGTAAAGAATCAATAAGTTACCATGAGTCATCTATTATGCCAGTAGGACCCTTAACGATGCACAGCTTAATTATTCAACAACTAAAAAGGAGTTCTTGGCCATTGTCTTTGTTCTAGAAAAATTTAGATCTTATTTGGTTAGATCGCATACCATTGTGTATACCGATCACTCAGCCATTAGACATCTCTTGACAAAGAAGGATGCCAAGGTGCGCCTAATCTGATGGATTTTGCTGCTTCAAAAATTTGACATAAAAATCAGAGACAAGAAAAGAACAAAAGATTTAATAGCTAATCATCTGTCCATATTAATAGATGCACCCTCCAACGAACCACCAATTAGAGAATCTTTTTCTGACGAGTAACTTATGTCTGTGGCGATCGAACCATGATATGCTGACATAGTCAATTATTTAGCCACCGATGAGATCCCTGCGCACTGGACCACTCAGGATAAAAATAAATTTTTTTCCTAAGTGAAGTACTTCATTTGGGACGATCCTTAATTATTCAAACAATGCCCTGATCAGATCATTAAAAGATGTGTCCCGAACCATGAGGTTAGAAGTATTCTATAATTCTATCATGACCAAGCATATGGTGGTCATTTTGGAGCCAAAAAGACAACCGCCAAGGTGCTCCAAAGTGGATTCTATTGGCCTAACCTATTTAAAGATGCCTATTACTACTGCAAAAGTTGCGTTAGGAGCCAACAAATAGGCCGGATCATGAAGAGAGATATGATGCCTATGAATCCAATTTTAATTGTGGAAATTTTCAATGTGTGGGGAATGGATTTTATGGGACCATTTCCAAAATCTTTTGGGAATGAGTATATTCTTGTAACCATGGATTACGTGTCTCAATAGGTAGAGGCAATGCCATGTCGATCCAATGATAGCAAGATTGTTGTCAAATTTTTTAAGGAACATATCCTCTCATGATTTGGTATCCCAAGGGTTATCATCAGTAATCATGGAACACACTTCTACAATTGAACCTTTGCATCACTGATGAAGAAGTATAATATTACTCACAAATTGACCACACCATATTCCCCTCAGACCAATGGGCAGGTTGAGGTCTCAAATTGACAAATCAAATAGATCCTAGAAAAGATGGTGAGCACGAGTAGAAAAGACTGGTCACTGAAGCTTGTGGATGCACTTTGACCAAACTGCACAACTTACAGGACCAATTTAGGTATGTCACCATTTAGGATTGTGTTTGGCAAAGCATGTCACTTGCCCGTAGAACTCGAACATAGTGTGATGTGGGCAATCAAAAATTTGAACATAGATTTGGATGCAGCTGAAGGACAAAGGAAATTACAGATGAACAAACTTGAGAAAATTAGAAATGAAGCCTATGAACATGCTAAAATCTACAAAGAAAAAACTAAAGCTTTCTATGATCAAGCAATTAGTAGAAGATCCTTTACACCTAGACAAAAAGTTTTTTTATAAAATTATAGGCTACACCTATTCCTAGGGAAACTATGATCTAGATGGACAGGATCCTATTTAGTGAAAGAATTCTTCTCACATGGGGCCATAAAACTTGAAAATCCAAGTAATGGTGCCATCTTTAAGTAAATAGACAATGCTTGAAACCATTCTTGGAACTGGCCATTGAAGTAGGGGAGGTCATGATTTTACATGATCTAGAGTAAAACAAGAACGCTGGCTGAAGATGTTAAACTTAGTGCTTCTGAAAGGTAACTCAATTTTTTTAAACTAATATCTTTTCTATTGAATAAACAGAGATACTCATCTTCGAGCTTCAGACTTTCAAGCCAACATCACACCAGATCACCTTCAACATAGAGCACATATTCACCAGGTGACATCTTTTATTTTCTTTCTTGCTTGTATTTTCTTTCCTCCTCTATTGAGGACAATAAAAATTAAGTTGGGGGGAGAAAACTAAAAAAAAAAAATTCTTGAATGAGTAAGTAATTTGTGTTTAGGCACACGATGACCCTAGATTTGAGTTGAATTATGTAAATTTTAAAACAACAATTGATATTCATCTAGAAAATTCTTGAGACATCGAGGGATTAAGTATTAAGAAAATCTAATAAATAGTTAAATCTAGAACAAAAATCATTCTAGCATTTCTAACTCTCCCTACTAGAATCAAAGAAGAGTTTAATTTTTATAAGTATAAGTAAAGTATCTATACGTTCCTTCATAAAATATAAAAAAATAATAATAAATTTTGAATATTTTTCACCAAGTAATCAGGCCTCTTTGCCTTAGGAAGCATTGAATCTCGTGTCAAAAAGTAAAAAATATGAAAGAATTTTATCTTTTTTAAAAAAAGGGCAAGTTCTAAACATTAGTTTCCTATCGAGTAACAGGGCCTCTTTGCCTCAGGAAGTATGGATGTTCGCATCAAAAAGTGGGCAATGTGAAGATGCCGCTTATTACCCCCCCCCCAAAAAAAAAAAAAAGAGAACAAGAGCTACTTTGCTCTTGCTTATTTTAAAGTAGACAATTTAAAGATAAAAGTAGGAATTGATCTAGAAAAGTCCCGAAAATAATTTTTGTTCTTTATTTAACCACCATATTCGTGAGTATTAATACGCATATGACCTATCTCAACAATGTTCTTCTGAATATCAATAGATTATTTAGAAAATTACTTGATAAAATATCTATATCAGAGTATGACAATATCTAATACTAATTTCTTTCTTTATTGAGGGACGAGCAAAGTTTAAGTTAGAAAATGTGATAAAGGTAATAAATATCCCACTAGAAGCATCAAAACATATATTAATTGATCTTTATTCTCTAAAAATTGATACTTTTACTTATATTTTTTAGGAAAAATGATTGCCAATGCAATGAGACCAACTTGTCAGTTTAAAGGGAGAAATTTGGAGCAAATCGGAGTTAAAACAGATCCCGATTGAAGACCCAAAGGCAGGCATAATTCCATGCCCAAAAAGAAGCCCAAAACCCATTTAAAAATGGCCCAAAAATCTGCCCAATTCACCGTGGACCAGCCGGTCGATTCATGGCGGTCCACAAAAGTAGTGAAGCCCATCTTTACGCGGTGCATGCAGAGGCCGCCTTCTTTTGTGCTGATCCATGGTTGAGGAGGCGTGAAACATCTGATTGGACGGTCATGAATTTGCTCTCCCATGTCAAGCGGTAGTGGCCCACTTCTTTGGCATGATCCAATGGTTGTAATCGATCCAGACACTTGATTAGATGGTAGAACAGGTTGTCGGCTAGGAGAACAAACCAGGAACCAATCATTGCGCCATCTGATGGCCTAGAGCGAAGATGAGAAGTGATCCAATGGTCAGGATTTCAGTTGGCCTGATCTAGGAGTGTTTACACTGATTTTTAAGAGAATTTTGGGGCCTTTGATCAAGATCGGAGGGCTGACAATTTCTCCAAGTTTTTCACATGGTTTGGACGTGGGATTGACACTATTTTGGAGCTCTATTTAAGGGGGACTGTGGCAACAGAGAAAGAGGAGAACATCCTTCAAGAATTTTTATTTTCTTTATTTTTAATTTTTATTTGAGAGTTAGAGAGAGGAATTTGAAGGGAGATCTAAGCAGGGAGGAGGTCCTGATGATAATGGTGAGAAGGACCGCAACCATGCTAGGCTAACAGTCTCATATCTTTGAGTAGTAGGGAAAGTCTTCAGTATGAAAGTTTGTACTCTTGATCATATTTTTCATTGAATAATAAAATTGTACTTATTTATCTTCTACATGCTTTTTTATTATGTTTTAATATTTATTTTCTTACAATTTATGTCTAGAGAGACAGATTGTAATTGTGGAAAGATACGATTTGTGCTCAAGTAAGGATAATTTGTATGGTTTATTAAATACATATTCTGCACTTCGATTTCATCATCTAAATAATCTATATCTATGGTATGGGTCATAATCATGTTAGATATGGTTCATACTCGGTAGAATAGGTTATGTTAGAATTGGTTCAAAAGAATAAATATAAGATTGCATGTTGTCAATGAAGGACTGCATGAATCAGATATTGATTTGAATACTAAAAGACAGAAATGAAATCCCGAGACATATTTCTCATCTTGATCACGTTACAATTTATTAAAGTTGCTATTATTATTCTCCTACTTACCAACATTTTTCTGCTTTTAAAACTTTAAATCAATCAAACAACTCTCTTTTTCTTTCTAATCAACGCCTTAGGTCCCTGAGTATTCAACCCAACTCACCCTATTCTATGGAGTAGTAGTTGATTAATTTTATTCTTTGATCGCTCTCACGACAAGAGCACATCACATAACCATTTGAAAATTTAAGACTTTAACACCATTTACAAATATCCTTCAACTACTCCTTTGTTAAGGTATAAGATGCTTTTGGCTTCAAAAATTTTTCGGTGACACCTCAAATAGCTCTAATAGAGGATGGTTACATATATTCTTCATATTTGCTCGAGTCTTGAGATTGTCCTTCGTTTTGCTCTTGACATTTATAACAGTGTAGAAAATATTATCAAATATATTCTTCTCAATATGCATGATGCTAAGGTTATGACGGATTAAATTGATGGATCAGTACGGTAATTCTCAAAAGATGCTTTGCTTCATCCAGTTATGAGTTCTATCGAACCTCCGAAGCTTCTACTTGTCAAATAGCATGCCAAACTGGACTTCGTCTAGTTGAGATATCCATTGAAATACTTTCATACCACTGAGGTGCGGGGGTGCATGGTCCTTCTTTATCCTATTTCTCCTGAAACTGTCTCGCTGCTTTCGAAAAAGATGTTGCTCGAGGAGAAATTGATGATGACAATCGAACCAGCAGGGCTTACGACTATGCTCAAGCTTAAATAATTTTATATTCTCCATGCAATAGGGACATGCAAGCTTTCCATGAGTGCTCTATCCTGACAGCATCCTATAAGTAGAAAAATCGTTAATGGTCCATATCAATGCAGCTTTTATTACAAAATTTTGCTTTTTTGGTGCATCAAAAGTATGTATGCCATCGAACCATAAGAATTTCAGCTCATCAACAAGAGACTTTAGATATACATCAATGCTTCTACTAGGATGTCATGGTCCAGGAATGACTAATATAAGAAATATGTTATGTTCTTTCATGCACATCATAGGTGAAAGATTATAAAGAGTAATAAAGATTGGCCAACATGAATAAGGAATTGCTGCATGACTGAACGGTGTAAAGCCATCCATAAATAGATCCAATCGGACATTGCATGATTTTTGAGCAAATAAAGGGTGGCAAGCATCAAATTACTTCCATACCTCACTGTCTTATGGATGACTCATCATATCAGAGTGCTTGTGAATCTCCTCTTTATACCATCTCATCTGCCCAGTAATACTCTGAGAAAAATAGAGCCTTCGAAGTCGAGGAGTGAGGAAAAGATATTGAAGAACCTTGTATGGTATGTCCTTCTGATTCCTATCCTCTTGTCTCGATTTAAATCGACTTTCACTGCATATGTCACATAAACTCTTCAGTTCGTCCTTCTTATAGAAAAGCATATAATCATTACAGCATGCATCTATCTTCTCATATCTCATGCCTAACTCTTTCACCATTTTTTTTCGAAGTATAGAAGCTCCCAACAAGCTTCTCATCCTTCAGTAGCATTTTCTTATTATTGCTACCATTCTATCATAACAATTGACCATCATATTAAATTCGACCTTCAAGTTCAATAACTCTGACACAGTTGATAATACATTGTTTGTTTACATCTCAACCATAGTGGTTCATCAGCATCTTTCAGTATACGATAGAAATCATCACTGCCAGCTTCTGAATCGTCATCCTCTGCATCCTAGTTAAATTCAGAACAACCACATCCATAACTATGTCTATCATTCTATCTGTATCCCTATCCTACTCACTTCTAACCCTTGCAACTTTCTTCTACATCTCTCCATGCAGGTACCAATGCTTGTAATTGGACATAAATCCACTCTTATATAAATAGACAGTAATTATATTCTGATCAAATATTTTTTTATTATCACATTTATTAAAAGGGCAACAAGCCCATCCTTGATGTAAGAGTGCTGCATTTTCAAAAGTAAAATTGTAGAAGTACTTTACGCTCTCTCTATATTTAGCAGAAATTATCCTATCGACTACTCGACGATCCATCTAACTATGGTCTATAGCATACTATCTAAGAATTCTACATATACATGAATATAAAGCAACTGCTAATTAATTATTTTATCATTCAAAGTAGCTTACATAGTAAATGAATCCTATCATCAACTAATAGATATAGAAGGTCCTATCCTATTCAAAAAAAATATTAATTCTGTAGGTCAATTAGAGTAATCAAAGGATATGCAACATGGGCTGAAAAAAATTTTGACAGTATTTTTTCTTAGTTCTTCCCACACGATAAAGGATGCATAGGGAGAACTAAAGAGAAATACTATCTAAAATTTCTTTCGAACCCTCAGTATACTGTTTGATTACTGCAATGATCTATAGAATTACTTGCATTTCCCAAACTGTCTATATTGAATAATTAATTGACTAATATACATAATTCTTCCATCCGTATAAAAATATATAAATGTATGAATATAATAGAATATATACATTAATCAAAAGATATATAAATGTATGAATATAGGTCTATGATTCCATACAATGTAATTTTTTAAAAAAATTAATATCTAATTAATTACTTAAATTAACACCCAATTATGGGATACCATAGAATATGCATTTGACCCTTGCATGAGGACTAGCCACCCTGGACACCGACTGGGACCCAAGGCTCGAGCACGCAGGGCATGCCTCGGCCCTGTGTTTGCAATGCTACCTGACACCTTCCATCGACCTAAGCATGCAGGGCATGCGAGGGCTGGATGCCTTGGATGCTAGCTAGGACCCGAGGCCCGAACATTAAGGCACACCCCAGCTCTGTGTTCGCAATGCTAACAGAAACCTTCTCTCGGCCTGAGCATGCAGGATGTGTAGGGGCTGGATGTCTTGGATGCCAGCTAAGACCCAAGGTTCAAACACGCAGGGCATGTCCCGACCCCATGTTTGCAATGCTACCCAGCACCTTTCCTCGATCCGAGCACTTTGTATGTTGAGACCCAAATCCTGTGCTTCTAATTAATTAATTAATTAAATATCTAATTAATTAATTAATTAATTAAATTTTTAATATCTAATTATACTTAATTAACATAATTTAAATAAAAAAATTAGCTTTTAATAAAATTAACTTTTAGTGATGGCATTAGCAGTCGCTAATACTCACAACAGAAAGTAGGCTACCGTGTAGGGATTGAGGGGTGAGAGGATGGCTCGGGCATGGGACACCGGCTTGGGGATGCGACTGTAGAGACGAGGGCGTAGGGATGGGGCCACAGGAAGGTGACGTTGGTCGGGGCTGTGTGGTCGGGCCGACGGGGCAGGGAATGATGAGGTTGGGGCCGCAAGGTGGGGGCGGCGAGGCAGGGGCCACAGGGTTGGGTCGATGGGGGGGGGATGGGGCCGCATGAAGGTGGCACGGGTCAGGGCCGCATGATAGGACCAGCTAGGCAGGGGCCGGCGAGATCGAGACCATGGGCTGGGGGCGACGGGGCAGGGGCCATGGGGTCGGGTCGGGGTGGTGAGGTCGGGGCCGGTGGGATGGGGGCAGCTGCGGGCATGGTCAAAGCATGGGCTCGAGGCGGCGGGATGCTAGAGTGCAGGGAGAGAGAAACCATCGAGAAGGTGGCATTGGGGAGGGGAAACTATCGAGAAGGAGGCACCACAAGGGGGGAAAATAGTGCGGACTCGAGGCCGCGGGATGTTGGAGCACAGGAAGGGGAGAATCATCGGGAAGGAGGCACCGACGAGGGGGAGAAGCATCAGGAAGGAGGAGGCACTGACAAGGGGAGAATCGTAAGAAGAGGAGGGGATGAGGCATGAGAGAGAATTTTTTTTTCTCCTGTGGGCTGAGGGGGGTGTATTTTAAGCAGACTATTAGCAACGGCACAGTAGACCATTGCTAATATTGTCAGTAAAAATGTTAGCAATGGCAAAAATCCATCGCTAAAAATTAAATATTGTTGCTAGTACTTGTAATCAAAAAAAATATTTTTCATAATTTTTTAAATAATTTTTTTCAAAATTATTAGTGATGGCAAAAGCTCCCGTCGCTAATTTTGTCAGTAAAAGTATTAGCGACGGTGATAACTTTATCACTAAAAATTAATTATCGTCGCTAATACTTTTATCAGAAAAAAAATATATTTTCATAATTTTTTAAATGATTTTTTTTCCAAATTATTAGCGACTGTAAATTTTTTTATCACTAATATCTATTGATAATTAATTAATTTAATTATAATTATAATCATTTTAAAATTTTAAATTAAAAATCATCATTGATAGTAGATTTTTCATCGCTAATAGTAGATTTTTCATCGCTCAGCAACAAAAGAGACAACCCAATCTGCATCACTGTTTGTCTTTCGATAGACATGACAGACAGTCACTATAAAAAAGTAGCTAAAAAACTCTCAGATATCATGAAGTAGTGGATGAACTCTTGTCTGCTTCGTGTCTGCATGAACCTAGTCGATAATTATAGCTGAATCGCCCTCCATAAAAATTCTCTTAGCATGAAGCTCCAGACAAGCATCGCTGATGCCTACCTAGGCAGCCCATAGCTCCACACTAGGAACCGACATCTCAGTTAAAGGAGATCCCCTAGCCGCTAGAAGCCTACCATCAAGGCTACAGATGATATAACCTACACCACCACTATCGCCCCTAACACTACTATCGAAGTTGATCTTGACAAACCCGATGGAGGGGGCTCTTAGGAAATGAGACAAACCCTACAGGTCGTTGCATAAATAGCAAGGGAGCCCTAAGAGGTCGGAGAAGCAAAGGACTACCCAGCAGCATCAAAATGGCAATACTCCTTCACAAGGTGATAGGTTCTCTCCAGCACTCACTGTGTTGGAATGACCTCAGCCTCAAAAACCAGGCTGTCCTTGGACAACCGATTTGGTAAGCAATATTTGCAATCCTGCCACCAAACTCTCAATCCTCAGATGAGCCCTGATGTATCGTGTCTAAGAATAAGGAGGGCCACAACCCAAAAGAAGCTCCCCAAGATGGGCAACTCGCCATCCTCCAAATCAGGCAAGCCCTAGGGCAACGAATCAGGGCATGCTCGATCATCTCATCCTCCATCCGCACATCGAATAGGCTATCGGTAGCCCCATGGCTCTCTCCCTAAGGACAGATCAGGTCGGAAGTCGATCTCAGGCAACCTTCCAAAGGAAAAGTCTAACTCTCGGGTGGACTGCTACTCTCTAGATCCAAGCAACCTCGATCCTCCTAATTGGGGTAGGTCTGTACATCCCGATGAGCTCCCTAGTCAGTACTCTAGGATAGTAGAATCGGCCCCAAATTCTCAAGTCCTGGCTCTGATAGATAGGGATTAGGATAGATAAGATACTATCAGCAAATTGACCTCCAAATAGATGAGTAACAACCTGAGTCCTCCAGCCTCTAATATCCTCAATGATCAGCTCATGAATCTACTAGTCATTCTGCAACTCCATGCCAATGAAGGTCAGCCAATGTGCAAGGGGAAGGTCGGAGATCCAGGCATTGCAGCTCACATCAACTGAAGTTCCGTCGCTAATTAGCCTCCAAACATTGTTGCATATTGCATGACCTGGTTCTTAGGTTCTTGGGTCATTGTTGCCATGTTGTTTGGAGGTGACAAGTTGTTAGATGGACCTGGAATAGGATATCCCTTAATTTATTTTTCTTCTTCCTATCCGACGACCACTACTGCCATGGATGTTACTGCAACCATCGCCACCAGGGATCGCCGCCATGGAGGTGGCCAACCCTAGAGTATCTTTTTCCTCTCTTTTGAGGGAGAGAACTGTAGGTCTCTCTCTTTCTTTCTCTCTTCTCTTTCTCTCTCTTCTTTATTCTTTTGCTCTCTACTCTTTATCTCTTTTTCTCTCTATATGTTTTAGTAGACCAGTGGTGGGTCTAGAAATATCTTGTGGATTCAGGCTAACCTTAGGAGGGATCCCAAATCAGCTTTGTGTGACCAAGGGTTTCAAACTCGTGTCATGCGGCCATCTACCTTATTCTTCCAGAATTCTTCAACATGGACCTTGGACATTTACAATTGTTCAAATGATGAGGCCTGGTTCTATAGGTCAGAAATTGCCTAGGCAAGATAGTATTGAGCAGAACACCTTACCCTTGGGTTCGTAGACCTAGGAGCAGGTCAACATTTGCAATGTTTGAGCCAGTCAGTGGTGGAGGTAAGAATTCTTTAACATAATCACATGATTATAAAAATTTTTATATATAGATATACATGCATAATTGTTTATATTTTATATATTGATATGTGTATTATGCGTTGATGAATTAATGTTGCATGGATCATAACATTACTAAATTCAATATTATATGAAACTCATTAAGTGATGCATGATTATAGAAGAGTAAAGAAAATCATGACTTTAACATAATTGTTTGATGGAGCATGGGTGGTATCTATATTGGTTGGTTATGCAAGAAACATAATGTATGTACTAAATTAGCTTGGGCTGCAGTGCAGTATTGTGTTTGGCCTATAACAAATGGGAACATGGTGTAACTAGTTTTGAAGGCAAAAAAAAAAAAATAGAGGCAAAAGATACCATAGCGATGTTGTATCAGATTACTTGTCTCCTTGTAGTTAGATCCCCAAGTTTTTGAAATTCTCCAAATTCCACTTGAAAAACCAAATCTAGATCAAGAGTTAATTTTAGACAATGAACTGCACATAATCACAATTGCAACATAATTAAACTGAATTTTTGCATAATTATAAGAGTGGGGAAAAAGGGGAGCACTTGGACTAGTTTGCCATGTGTGAAATATGGTGCATCAACTATGGGCTGAAATATAATAATGTAGTTGCCGGCCATAGGTAGAAGCATGGCATGTCTTTGGCTTGTTATTGACTGAAGCATAGTTGTGACTAATCCAGTGCCAAAATTAAATTAAGATGATAAATTATGTTTGATTATAAGTAAACTAAATTCGGCATGGCTGTAAGTGGGAATCCATCGGGCCCAAGGGATTTAGTGCTTCGTAATGAAAACAAAGCATCCCGAATTTCTTCAAGGGAGAAGCTATCTACCAGAGGCTGCAAGACCATAGCTTAATATACATATAGAAGGTTCCAATCTATAACCACAACCGGATCCACTAAGCACTGAATAAACCTTTGAAGTAAAAACGGAACTAATTAGATATGTCATCTTGTGATGAGAGTTCAATTCCATCTACCAATAAAGGTCACACAAAATTCCTCCTCTTCTTGCCAGATGCAACCTTATGAAAGTAGGAGGGGTGTAGCCATTTGGATAAGCTCTAATTCATGTTTTGTAGAAAGAGGGAATCTATTGAATCAACTGGTATATCATGATTCATCTATATTTTTGTTGGCCCTTATCGAATCTTTAGTCTTTATTGAAAGAAGAAAAAACTTGATTCATCTATGTGTGAACATATAGAAAAACTTGATTTAATCAAGTTGGGGCAAGAATAAAGAAACTTGTGTTGGGTTCCAAGTCATGCAATGAAAAATTGAATTTCAAAATTGTATGAAATCCAATAAACCCAAAAATCAAAAGCCTAGGATCTCCCCTGGTGTATTCAATCAAACATATATGCCTATAAGTGAGGTTTAGATATGAAACCTTAGGTCGGTGAAGAATGGAAGAAGTCGGTATCCTTTCTTTTCTATGAGACGCCCAAACATTCACCCTCCAACAGGTGATCCACATGAAATCAGGATCAAGAAAATGCTTCGGCAGAACCTTGCCTTATCAAATTCTCCTCCTGAGAACTATGTTCCCTTGCTAGGACCAATTCCCAGCACTCCTTCACCAATTCTCTCTTAAATATCCTAAACCCCTCCCTTAGCCTTTCAAAAAGATCTTCCTAAACCCTTGTCCTAATGGAAGACTCCTTGTATTGAAGTCTAAGACCTTGTCCTAAAGAAGACCCCTTGTCTTAAAACTACAAGACCTTGTCTTAACAAGGGAAGGAAGAAACTTTATTAGACTTTTGATTTTATTTTTATCCAAAACAAAGGGGGGATATTTATAACATACAAATAGATGCTAATATGTCTATTTGTAAAAGCCTTGAATCTAGTTATTAACGTATCAGATACATTCTTTAATCAGAAAGACCGTTGTTACGCATTATGAATCCATACAACGTTTAAGCGTCGTATGACTTCTTTTCAATAACCGGACTCCCTTATAGTTATTTGACTAGGTCAAACCTGATCCAAGCCATCCAAATCTCATGTCATAATCTGATTAAGGCCTTGAATTTAATTTAAAACCCCAAGAGAGAATTGATACGTGAAAAGTCACGAAGAAGTTTTCAGCCTTCTAGAATTGGTGCCACCAAGACCCCATCTTGGCCCTCCAAATGTATTTTGACTTGGTCAAATCATTCAACCAGAGGTGAGGATTAAATCTTGGGCCTCTAATCCTTATCCCAAAAAGGTGATTAACGTGCAGAAGGACTCTTAGCCCATCTGCACGTCAAAATTAAGTGCTGTGCGCCATACCCATGCGCCAAACATTATCCACTTTATCTCCATGCCAATTTGGTATTTCAATCTTATTAAAATTCCTCAAAAATGGTGTGCAACAAGATAAAGGAGAGAAGTTAATTGGCATCAAAAATTGGGATTAGATCCTTCCATGAGAAGGACTCCAATCCTCTCACACGTAACAAGTCTTCATGCACTAAAATCCAAACGCATGACCTGATTTCCATGCCCTATAAGCCATAGATTTTAATCTTATTAAAATCCCATAAAATTAGGCATTGAACCTCATCAAATAGTGATTAAAATTGCCAAGAAATTTGGATTAAAATCTATTTGGAGAAGGAATTCTTGTATGCACACAATTCTTGCACCAAACAATGTGGCGCCTTACACCAAGAGTCCTACCAACTTGGGACTCTTGATAAATAATGTTAAAATCATGAAAAAATTCTTAATTAAGATTGATTAAAATAGGAACTAACCAAATTAAGTCTCACTTAATTTTGGTTGATTTATTGGCAAGATTTCAAACCCAAATAGATTAGGTTAGGAGCTTGGGTTAGCCAACAAGTGCTAGCTTGTCAATTAGGCACCCAATCCGGATCCAATATCCCATAATTAAATCAAATAAAATCTTTGACTGATTTCTTAATGTGTGTGATCTTTTGGGTTCTACATCTAGCCAACAGTAGATCTAGATTTATGTTGACCCAATTTGATTAGAGTCTATCTAATCAAATTAGATCAAACCGATGCATATCCAAGTAGTCAAATTAGAACCCTTCCTAATTGACTCGTGAATTGAACTCTTTAATTCATGAAAACTTATAAGACATGATTGACATCTAGCAACGTATCATGCCTACCTGAAAGATGTAAAATTTTTTGATAAAAATATCAAAAATATCCTTCTATGGTGAGTTATCATGTAATTCAATCCTTCGATCATCCAGCATCCCAAATATGATTATGGATATGGAATCAAGTCAAAACTAATTTCATATTCATATTTCTCTCGATCATAAGATAATGATTTGATTAATAAAATATTAAAAATATTTTTTAATTTTTATTCTGCTTTGATCAAAGTCTTCTTGAATCATCTCTCGATCGGAACAAGTAGGATGTGATCTCCTTTTACTAGGAGTGATCGATTCCATGTTGACCTACTCATAACCTCCATATATAATCTACCATATCTAGAATATCCCGTACATGACTAAGTTATGAATGAGTATGAACCAAAACTGTAGTTTCATATGCACAAGGTACCATGGTGGTCTTAGGTCTAAGGACCACATGCACAACCTCCACTAGAGAAACATCTTTTGACATTAGGATTCCATAAGATATTTCTTATGTCGGATCAATTCAGTGAACTCATTCTCTAATGAGCACCCACACCCTTATATTAATATCTCACACAAGTAGCTTATGAGATCAGCTACCCTCTCTACCAAGCATATATAGATGTGCTAGTTCTTCCGGAACATCGATCTCCGACTCAATGTCTCTGTAACTAGGAATATTCTAGATCAAAATTTTAGGATTTTGGATCTCATTGGTATGATCTCATCATAACCCTAAAATCAATATCTTGATCTATGGGGTTCATCATAATTTTAATTAAAAATATAAGATGCAGCACATGATGAAAAAAATATCTTTTATTAATATAAAATATTATTTACATAAGTCTGGAAGATTACTAAAAAAAATCTCTTATATACATAAGTCGATTGACTTGTAAGACATATTCCTTTCAATCTCCCACTTGCACTAAAGCTAATCGCTCTTATATTTTAACCTCATACAATCAAGGTGGCGATCGAACTGCTGCTATAGTAGAGCCTTAGTGAATGGGTCTGCTATGTTGTTCTTTGTATCTACTTGTTCAATGACTACATCTTGTCTTTCGACAATCTCACGAACGAGGTCGAAGCACTTTAGAATATGCTTGAATTTATGATGAGACCTTGGTTCCTTTGCTTAAGCAACAGCTCCAGTATTGTCACAGTAAAGTGGTACTGGACTCTCAATCTCAGAAATAACACCAAATTCGATAATGAACTTCTTCATCTAGATAGCTTCCTTGGCGGCTTCACTTGTAGTAATATATTTTGTCTCAGTGGTTGAGTCAGCTACATTCTGCTGCTTGAAACTCTTCCAGCTCGCTGCTCCACCATTCAGAGTAAAAATATATCCTAAAGTGAATTTGCTATCATTAAGGTCTAACTGAAAACTAGAATCAGAATACCCTTCCAGTTTTAGATCAGATCCCCCATAAATTAGAAAAATATCCTTAGTTCTTTTCAAATACTTAAGAATATTCTTCACTGCCTTCCAATGATCCTCTCCTGGATCAGTCTGAAAATGACTAGCAATGCCTAAGGCACATGTAACATCGGGCCTGGTACATAGCATTGCATACATTATTGATCCTACTGCTGAAGCATAGGGAACAGAACTCATTCTTTTCCTCTCTTCAGGTGTCTTAGTAGATATTTTCTTAGAGAGATGTATGCTTTGACTCATGGGTAAGTAACCTCTCTTACTCCTATCCATGCTGAATCTTTTCAGTACAAGATCTATGTACCTTGACTAAAATAAATCTAGCATCCTTTTAGATCTATGCCTATAGATCTTTATACCAAGTATAAATGATGCTTTACCCAAGTCTTTCATGAAAAACTTAGATGACGGCCATAACTTGACCGATTGTAACATTGGGATATTATTCTCAATGAGAAGTATGTCATCCACATACAAAACTAAGAAGACAATGGCTCTCCCACTAGTCTTCTTATATACACAAGATTCATCTACATTTTTAATGAAGCCATATTCTCTGACTGTTACATCAAAATGGATGTTCCAGCTCTTCGAGGCCTGCTTTAGTCCATAAATAAATTTCTTAAGCTTACATACTTGATTTGGTCTCTCATTTGAGATAAATCCTTCTGATTGGGACATATAGACCTCTTCCTTAAGATAACCATTAAGAAAGATGATCTTTATGTCCATTTGCCAGATTTCATAATCATGGTATATAGCTATAGCAAGCATAATCCGAATTGATTTGAGCATGGCAACAGGTGAAAAAGTTTCATCATAATCGATGCCCTGTTTTTGCCTGAAACCCTTAGCTACCAATCTGACTTTATAGGTTTCTACTTGACCATCTGCTCCAATCTTTTTCTTATAGACCCATTTACACCCGATAGGGGTAATACCCTCTGGTGGATCAACCAAAGTCCATACTTAGTTGGTGTACACAGAATTCATTTCAAATTTTGTAGCCTCTAGCCATTTGTCTGAGTCTTTACTCATGACAGTTTTCGTATAAGTCAGAGATTCATCATTTTCTATGATGTGGGCTTCATTATTCTCAATAACAAATTCATACCTCAAAGGTGCATTTTGCACTCTATCTGACCTATGGATAGGAGATGTAACTTGTGATTGTACCTTATCAATAGGTACTTTTGATTGAGGAATATTTTGTACTTCACTTTGAACTTCTTCAAGTTCAATATTTCTCCCATCGCTTCTTTCTAGGATAAATTTCTTTTGCATAAAAGTAGTATGTCTACTGACAAATATCTTTTATTCAGTAGGGTGGCAAAAGAGGTATCCCATATTCTCTTTAGAATATCCTACAAATAGATATTTATCTGTCCTAGCATTTAGCTTATGTTCAAAATTTCTTTTGACATATGCTGGACAACCCCATATCTTAAGATACTTAAAATTGGGCTTCTTACCTCTCTATAACTCATATGGAGTGCTAGGCATAGATTTTGAAGGTATCCTATTTAAAATATATATGGCAGTTTCTAGGGCATACCTCTAAAAAAAAATAGGTAAATCTGTAAGACACATCATGAACCGCACCATATCTAATAAAGTGCGATTCCTCCTTTCAGCTACACCATTCAATTATGGTGTATAAGGGGGGTCCATTCAGAGAGAATTTCTTTTTCCTTAAGATGGTTCAAGAATTCACCAGAAAGATATTCTCCTCCTCGATCTGATCAAAAGATTTTAATATACTTTTCAGTTTGTTTCTCAACCATACTTTAATACTCTTTAAATTTATCAAAAGCTTCAGATTTGCATTTCATAAGATACACATATCCAAATCTAGATAAATCATTAGTGAACGTTATAAAATAAGAGTATCTTCCTTTAGCTTCAGTTGTCATAGGCCTATATATATTTGTATATACAAGTCTTAATAACTCATTTGCCCTTTCTCCATATCCACTAAATGGAGTTTTAGTCATTTTTCTTATAAGATAAGATTTACAAGTCCCTAATGATTCATAATCATAAGATTCAAAGAATTCCTCTTTGTATAACTTGTTAATTCTTGTCTCACTAATATGATCAAGTCGGGAATGCCAAAATAAAATATTATTTATGTATTCTCTCTTACATTTCTTATTTTCATTAACATGAAAAATATTGTTATTAAGAGAAAGAATCAGAAGACCATTATTAACAATGCCATCACAGATATGCTCATTAGAAAAAGAAATAGAGCATCTAGTGCCCTTTCCATTTATTTCAAAATCTCATTGTAATAACAATGATATAGAAATAAAATTTATATTGATCTTAGGCATATAATAATAATTTTTCAACTCTAAGATCTTCCTAGAGGGTAACTTCAACATATAAGTCCCCATGGCTTCTGCTTGAATAGACTATTCTCTAGCATCGTAGAGCTCGAAGTCATCCTTCTTCAAAACTCTAAGATTCTACAGCCCCTGCAATAACTTGCATATATGAGAACCGCAAGCGGTATCCAATACCCAAGAGTCTGAATTAGGAGAACTTAATGACAGAATTGTATGTATCTCATGCATACGTTTTGGTGTATTACTTGCACCAGTCTTTACAGATGCAAGATAAACCTTACAATTTTTTTTCCAGTGTCTTGCCTTACCACAGTGAAAGCAGATACCCTTTTCAGAAGTTTTCTTCTCCCTCTTCTTTTTCATGACACCACCTTTAGGGTTCAGCTTCCTTTTTGAACCCTTCATGCTTGATTTTTTCTTAGAGGTCTTACCCATAAGAAGAATCGGAGCCTTATCCTTTTTAATATGGCTCTCTGCTATTTTGAGCATATTCAATAGCTCAGGCAATGAAGCACTCAATTTGTTCATATGAAAATTGACCACAAACTGAGAAAATGATTCTGGGAGTGATTGCAGGATCAAATCTTTACTCAACTCTCCATCCATCACAAAACTTAATTGACCCAATCTAGTGATCAAGTCAATGACCTTAAGTACATGGTCTTGCACAGATGATCCTTCTGTCATTCGAGCACGGAATAATTGTTTAGATATCTCATACCTTGCAGTTCTACTCTGCTCTCTATACAACTCCTTTAGATTGAGGAGTATAGAGTGAGTATCCATGCTCTCATGCTACCTCTGTAGATCATTACTTATAGAGGCAAGTATAATGCATTTGATAGTAAGAGAATTATTTTGCCACATCTTGTATGTAGCTACTTCATTCTCAGTAGCATCATCTCCTAATGGCCCCAGGTCTGGGGTGTCAAGGATGTAGGAGATCTTCTCTTGTGTGAGTATAATTTTTAAATTTCTCAACCAGTCAACATAATTTAGACCGATCAACTTATTTGCATCCAAGATGCCTCTCAGTGATAATGAAGATGCCATTTTAATCTACAATAAATAAAGAACATAACATAAGCGACCGACCTACGATGACAAGCATAATTAAACAAGGTCTTATATCAAATTGTGTCTCCCACTATTTTATCGAACACCATAGCCCTCACTATGATGAACGGGATACTATAAAGTTATCCAAGTGGGGTTGAGATCCTAATTTCTTGTAAGAGCCTTGTAGTTATACAACAAACCCTAACAAGTTCATAGGTAGAAAACTCTTTCCAATTACAACTCATGCAATTCTCAAGTCTATCCTGGCCTCTAGAACATTAATAGTCTTGTTGTTGCACAACAAACTATAATATTCTAGTTAAATATGACCCTTCATTTCTATACAGTCAAAATTGAACATAACTGCTCTTGTGGTAACACAATAAAATAGTATATCTAAAATTATCGTAAGCATCTTGTATGCACCAGGACTACATTATATCAGTCCCTATAGCAAGCCTTGTGGTTATACAACAAACCTACTATGGTTCTTGATATAATATTGACCTAGCATGAACCAAGACCCCTTAGTAGTATTTTTTTAACATTAAGCAATTCAAATTCAAGATTCGAATTAATATAATTGGCCAAAAAAGTATAAAAATAAGTTTGGTGGGGGTCCCCCCATTACTTTTTTAGACACCAACAAAGTTGGTCAGGCTAGCGAACGGAACCAATTAAATAACCACCACACTTAAAAACACTCCTTGACACCAAAGGATTAATCATTTCAAGAATCGACAGGCTTAATTGTTGTTATTACTACTGACTTAATATAATTTTTACAAAGGCTTGGACTGGTCTCAAGCACATTCTAATAAAGAAACATATAGCATATAACAAAGATGATAAACTACATGCTTCAAACAATCAGATTTTAGCTATTTGAATACTAGGCTACTTAGAGTTCAATTTTAACATATTATATATGTACTACATAACCATCTCATGACTATAGCATATGATCGATCAATCATAAAATATTATGTTCAAATATAATATTTGTTACTTCATCATTCTAGGACAACCATCTCCCACATAGCGGACATCCACCACTATGTTAGGACAACCTTACAGAATGATGAATAACAAAATCTGATCATCAATAAATATCACATATGATTGAATCGATCAAAGGAGGCTCTGAAACCACTATTGGGTTCCGGGTCATGCAATGAAAAATTGAATTTCAAAATTTTATGAAATCCAATAAACCTGAAAACCAAAAGCCTAGGATCTCCCCTGGTATATTCAATCAAACATATATGCCTATAAGTGAGGTTTAGATATGAAACCTTAGGTCGGTGAACAATGAAAGAAGTTGGTATCCTTTCTTTTCCATGAGATGCCCAAATGTTCACCCTCCAACAGGTGATCCACACGAAATCAGGATCAAGAAAATGCTCCGGTAGAACCTTGCCTTATCAAATTCTCCTCCTGAGAACTATCTTGCCTTGCTAGGACCAATTCCCAGCACTCCTTCATCAATTCTCTCTTAAATGGCCTAAACCCCTCTCTTAGCCTTTCAAAAGGATCTTCTTAAATCCTTGTCCTAATAGAAGACTCATTGTCTTGAAGTCTAAGACCTTGTCTTAAAGAAGATCCCTTGTCTTAAAACTACAAGATCTTGTCTTAACCAGGGAACGAAGAAACTTTATCGGACTTCTGATTTTATTTTTATCCGGACCAAAGGGGGGTATTTATAATGTACGAATAGACACTAATATGTCTATTCGTAAAAGCCTTGAATCTGGTTATTAACGTATCAAATACGTCCTTTAATCAGAAGGATCGTTGTTATGCATTATGAATCCATACGACGTTTAAGCATCGTAGGACTTCTTTTCAATAATCGGACTCCCTTATAGTTGTTTGACCAGGTCAAACCTGATCCAAGCCATCCAAATCCCATGCCATAATCTGATTAAGGCCTTGGATTTAATTTAAAACCCCGGGAGAGAATTGATATGTGAAAAGTCACGAAGAAGTTTTCAACTTTCTAGAATTGGCGCCACCAAGACCCCATCTTGGCCCTCCAAATGTATTTTGACTTGGTCAAATCAGTCAACCAAAGGTGAGGATTAAATCTTGACCCTCTAATCCTTATCCCAAAAAGACGATTAACATGCAGGACTCTTAGCCCATCTGCACGCCAAAATTAAGTGTCGTGCGCCATACCCATGCGCCAAACATTATCCACTTTATCTCCATGCCAATTTGGTATTTCAATCCCATTAAAATTCTTCAAAAATGGCATGCAACAAGATAAAGGAGAAAAGTTAATTGGCATCAAAAATTGGGATTAGATCCTTCCATGAGAAGGACTCTAATCCTCTCACATGTAACAAGTCTTCATGCGCTAAAACCCAAACGCATGACCTAATTTCCACGCCCCATAAGCCATAGATTTTAATCTTATTAAAATCCCATAAAATTAGGCATTGAACCTCATCAAATAAGGATTAAAATGGTGTAGAAATTTGGACTAAAATCTATTTGGAGAAGGAATTCTTGTATGCACATAATTCTTGCGCCAAACAATGTGGTGCCTTACACCAAGAGTCCTACCAACTTGGGACTCTTGATAAATGATGTTAAAATCATGAAAAAATTCTCAATTAAGGCTGATTAAAATTGAAACTAAGCAAATTAAATCAAATAGATTAGGTTAGGATCTTGGGTTAGCCAACAAGTGCTAGCTTGTCAAGTAGGCACCCAATCTGGATCCAATATCCCATAATTAAATCAAATAAAATTTTTGACTAATTTTTTGATGTGTGTGACCCTTTGGATTCTATATCTAGCCAGTAGTAGGTCTGGATTTACGTTGACCCAAATTGATTAGAGTCCATCTAATCAAATTAGATCAAACTGATGCATATCCAAGTTGTCAAATTAGAACCCTTTCTAATTGACTCGTGAATTGAACTCTTTAATTCATGAAAACCTACAAGACATGATTGACGTCTAGCAACGTGTCATGCCTACCCGAAAGATGTAAAATTTTTTGATAGAAATATCAAAAATATCTTTCAGTGGCGAGTTATCATGCAATTCAATCTTTCGATCATCCAGCATCCCGAATATGATTATGGATATGAAACCAAATCAAAACCAATTTCATATTCATATTTCTCTCGATCATAAGATGATGATTCGATTAATGAAATATTAAAAAAAAAATTAATTTTTATTCTGCTTTGATCAAAGTCTTTTTGAATCATCTCTCGATCGGAACAAGTAGGATGCGATCTCCTTTTACCAGGAGTGATCGATTCCATGTTGACCTACTCATAACTTCCATACATAATCCACTACATACAGAACACCCCGTACATAACTAAGTCATGAATGAGTATGAACCAAAACTATAGTTTTATATGCACAAGGTACCATGGTGGTCTCAGGTCTAAGGACCATATGCACAACCCCCACTAGAGAAACATCTTTTGACATTAAGATTCCATAAGATGTTTCTCATGTCGGATCAATTCAGTGAACTCATTCTCTAATGAGCATCCACACCCTTGTATTAGTGTCTCACACAATTAGCTTATGAGATCAGCTACCCTCTCTACCGAGCATACATAAGATGTACTAGTTCTTCCGGAACATCGATCCCCGACTCAATGTCCCTATAACTAGGAATGTTCTAGATCAGGATTTTAGGATTTTGAGTCTCATAGGTATGATCTCATCATAACTCTAAAATCAATGCCCTGATCTATGGAGTTCATCATAATCTTAATTAAAAATATAAGATGCAGCACATGATGAAAAAAAAATATCTTTTATTAATATAAAATATCATTTACATAAGTTTGGAAGATTACAAAAAAAAATTCCTCATATACATAAGTCGATTGATTTGTAGGGCATATGCCTTTCAACTTGAGCCCCCATGATGTGTGGACTTTGTGCTTCTTAACACTTTATAGGATTCTTGAAATTGATTTCATTCATGGACACTGACACTCCTCTACTTAAATAACTTCATTTGTTCTTTCCTGAAAACTTCAATTTACTCTCAATCAATGGTAGCTAAATTAAGTACATAATCTGATGACAAGACAAACTTATTTGAAAAAAGGAATAGAAAAAAAGAAGCAGAAGAACTTAGAAAATATGCAATAGTTACAACAAACTCTTTTATTAAACATTGATAATCCACGTATGGCGCACTTCTGTTCATTCAGGTGAATTTGCTCCTTCTTCATTAACTTCAACTACTGATAACATTTCTTTGATAGCATGAACCTTAGTGGTGACATCTTGCATTCTTGGTCGTTCATTTGGTGATTCCTTGGAGCACAAGAGACCAATTCTAATCAATGAAATTATGCATCTCCTCAGTTGCATCCTACTAAAATCATCATTTCTAATATTGCCATCAGCTTCTTCACTTTCATCTGGCAAAATTTGTGGATCCAAAATCTCCATGACTCTTTCTGGGAAAGCCATATCAACAAATTTATGAAGGTTTAAGCCATCCTTAAACATGTTATTTGTAGGCTTCCTTCCTGTAAGCATCTCTAGCAATAGTATTCCATAGCCATACACGTCTCCCTGTGTGGATATTTGGCTACCCATTGCATATTCTGCATTTAATTATTTGCACTTTTAATTATATGAAAATTGATATACACACACGGAGGATATTGCTTATAAAAGAAAGTTGAAAAAAATTAAAATTAGAAAGCTGGCAGGAATGGAGCCAGGAATCAATTTATACATTTATTAGATAATAAATATTCAATAGAGCATCAGAACTAATTCATACTAATTTTATAATAATTATTTCAATAGATTATTGGTTAGAAAAAGAAAATTGACAGGGGAGGAGCTAGATGTCATTTGGGGGTCAAGTATGCAATCATTAGTTTGAACAAAGACCATAAATGCTTAAAAGAGTATCAAAATTTGTTAACAAAAATTATTTATTATTTTTATTGAAGTCATGTATTTACACATTTGCTATCATTGGATATTTTAAGCAATATTCTACACTAATCATGTCAACAATATTTTTGACATAAAATACCAATCAGATGGTAAAATATTTTCTTGCATTTTTTTGAAATCTTATTTAAGCAATACTTTTAAATATTTAAAGATAATGTATGATTAGGAAATTTTAAAACAATAGATAATTTTTTTGTGGTAGTCATAAATGCATGCATAAAAAAAATAATTTATCCCAAGACCCAAATTTTAGGCACAGAAAAGATGGAAGCTATCTTTTATTTCTATGCTTGATTGTGGCAAAAAAATAAAAAATTATGCTGCTTTGAAAATAAAGGAGGAAAATGAAGAAGCTATTAATCATATAATCTTTCTCTTTAAGACCATTAGTTTTATCTTATTTTATTAATCAAATTATAATTACCCTTTCAAAATTTGAGAAAATTATAAATTTTCATCTAATATTTTAGAAATATTCATTCTGCTACTTAACTTCTACTATATTTATGGCACATAACCTCCAACTAATATCTTTCTGCTAAATAAATTAACTAATGGTCTAACTAATATCATCACTATCTAACTTATTTGAGTTTTAAAATATCTTATATTTATTATTTTGATAATTTTTTATTTTTAAATTTTAAATTTTTATATTTGATCAAGGTGTTATGTATATATTTTCGAAATGTTGGGTGGGATCATATAATTACCCTAAATCTCGAGAGAGGTCGGGGTAATTTATTCTATTTTATTTTATCCATATATTTTCTTTTTATCAATAAGAAATCATATATCTTAAACAATCACTTAGTTTTAAATGGAAGATTCCTACTACGAAGGATTTTTCAATATCTAGTTGTTACTAGGAAAAAAAAATGTAAAAAAAAGTTTGTATCATGCAGGAGAGATCAGAGACAGAGTCATTAGAATTGATGCCAAATCTTTGGAAGGAAGAACTTCCTGATGCCAAATTTTTAGATAATATAAAGGGAATATATGCAAATCTTACCTGGTGCGACATATCCGATCGTCCCCTTTATCCCCATTAAGCCTGTTGAATTTTTGGATATCGTGGAGCCTGAAGTAGGGAGGAAACTTGCAAGCCCAAAATCGCCCACATGGGCAGTCATGTCATGGTCAAGAAGAACGTTGCTTGGTTTTAGATCACAGTGAATCGCTGGCACTTCAATGTTGTGATGCAGATAACATAGAGCAGAAGCCACATCAAGGGCAATGTTCAGCCTCTGAGTCAGGTTTAACTTTCTTGTCTGATGACGCTCCTGAGCTCTAGGATGCAGCCACTCTTCTAAGCTCCCATTGGGCATGTACTCGAAGATTAGAGCTTTGAAATCATTACCGGCAAAATCCATACTTGAGCACGAAGTGATGATTTTGACAAGATTATTATGGCGAACATTTCTTATGATTTCACATTCGGTTTTAAAACTCTTCAGAGCTCCCACTTGTTGAATGTTAAATACCTTCACAGCAACGAACTTCTCTTCACAATCCAATTTCCCTTTATATACAGAACCAGCACTGCCAGTACCCACCAAATTGGCTGAAGAGAATCCATCAGTAGCTATGAGGATATCATTGTAAGATATTGTTATGTACCTGTTTTGCATGGGGGGCACAGTTGGAGATTTTTCCCGTCTCTTTCTCAATTGCAAAGAAATCAACAGAAAACACAAGAATAAGATTGCTACAACACTCGCAATAATTATGATAATTATCTTGCATGGATTTCGTTTGGAGGCTTGGACAGAGCATGGTGGTAGTTGCAACGTTGGATCGCCTCCACAAAGCCTCTTGTTCCCAAAGACAAAAGTTTCACTTGAATTGCCAAAGACACCATCCTTAGGCACTTCGCCTTCGAGGTCATTGACTGACAGATTTAGATACTGCAAAGAACTAAAAGACCCAAAGAATTCTGGAATTCCCCCGGACAAGTTGTTTCGAGAAAGATCCAGCTCCACGAGTCCCCTCAAGCTTATGAAGGATTGCGGAATGTTTCCTTGAAAGAAGTTGCCTTCCAAGTGAAGGTATTCCAAATGCTGACAAGCACCGAGAGCGGTGGGAATTGCACCTGACAATCGGTTATTGGAGATATTTAAGCAGTCGAGGTTGATCAAGCTACCCACTTCCATGGGAATGGACCCAGTGAGATTATTATGTGACAGATCCAGGGCTCGTGTTAGCGAGGGCAGAGAAACAAATTCCTTCGGTATGGATCCAGCAAGGGCATTATAAGAAAGGTTTAATATATTCAAATTTCTACAATCTCGAAAGCTTGCAGGGATGTTGCTACTCAATTCGTTCTCTTCCATGTAAAGCTCACTTAATTGGGTGAGATTTCCTATAGAAGATGGGATGGGGCCAGAAAATTTGTTTCCGGACATGTCTAGGAGATTTAAGTTCCGAAGCCTTCCAATGGTAGGAGGGATACTTCCTGTAAAAAGATTTTTTTCTGTAAACAGAACGGTAAGGTTGACAAGGTTTCCAATCTCAACTGGGATGGTACCGGATATTTGGTTGCCTCCTATCACTAGCTTCTCAAGCCGTGTGGAGAGATTGCCTACTGATGCCGGGAGGGTGCCTTCGAGCTTATTGTCTTGTAGATTCAATCTCGCTAAAAGCCTACAATTGGTCAAGGAGGAGAGCACGCTTGAAACGTTGCCTTGGAGTTGATTCTTCCAAAGATTTAGCTCGACTAGATTTTTCAGAGATCCTACACTGGAGGACAGGGATCCTTTGAACGAGTTCATGGCTAGATCGAGCATTTGAATATTTGAAGCATTGTACAATGAAGCTGGGATAGGCCCATGAAATAGGTTGGATTGCATGATGAGAGATTGAAGGTTTGGAAGGGTGACGCCCAAGTCTGGTGGAAGGGTCCCGAAGAGCCGGTTCTCGCCCACACCCAAACAAGCAAGTGACGAGAGGTTGTAAAGTGGTGGCGGCATTCTTCCGGACAAGTTGTTTATGGATAGGTCGATCTCTTCTAAGCCCGGAATCTTGCCTAAGCTTTCTGGAATACTTCCCTCCAAGTTGTTTTCAGCAAGGTAAAGATACAGGAGTGAGGAGAGGTTTCCCAACGATGGTGGGATGCTTCCTGAAAGCGAGTTCATTGACAAACCAAGGAGGAGGAGGGGAGAAGGGCGGATCATTGGCAAGGATGGTATCCCACCTGTCAGTCTGTTTTTAAAAAGATCAATTGCTATGAGGGACGAGCTGTTAAAAAGTGAATGCGGGATTTCTCCTGTGAGACTGTTGTATGAAAGATTGACAACAGAAAGGAATGAGCTATTTGCAAGAAAAGATGGGATGCCTCCTGTAATACCATTGTTTTGTAGATTTACGATAGTGAGTGAGGGGCTGCTCCCCAGCAGAGGCGGGATGTTACCTGTAAGATTGTTGCCACTGGCACTCAGTATTTGGAGCTTGCGATGGGAGCCGAACTCACTGGGTATCTCTCCTTGAAGCATGTTGTTCCTTAGGCTGAGGCTCTTGAGGTTGGGGCAATGACTCAGATTGGATGGAATCTCTCCTTCAAGTGAATTTATGCTAAGGTTGAGGTATTGAAGCCGGGGAAGCAAACTGAGCACTTGCGGGATTCGTCCATGGAGTTGGTTGTTTGAGAGGTCGATTCGTCTAAGGAAGGTAAGGTTGGTTATGGAGGGCGATATAGGACCAACGAGGCCCAGCGAGTCAAGATTCAAGGCAGTGACTCGTAGCGGATGCCGCCGGCTGCCACAAGTGATCCCCCACCAATTACAGAAATGGAGGGATTTGTTGTTCCATGAGGCCAAGGATCCCAAGGGATCGGACAGCAGAGACTTGAAGGATAGAAGGGTCTGCCGGTCAGTGTGGTTTTGTAAGGTGGTAGTAGAAGCGGATGCAGGGGGAAAGGAAAACGAGATGGAAGAGAAAGAGAGGACGATGAGACCAAATTGCCAAAATGAATTCAGACTCGGAGCATGTGAGATAGACATCATTGGATTCTGAGAGGAATCCACAACCCAAGCGTCTTCTTGCTGCCATTCCACTGCACAAGCCACCCAATATATAGACTATTTTTTTGACAAGTCCCTATATGTGGTCTTCGTTACTGTTCTTTGTCATCTCCATATTCTGGTTCGATCAGGACAGTTTTGACCTAGAAAGGAGGGGTTGGTTATGAAAGTGGAGATGAAGATTCCTCCATATGAAAAATTCTGTTTTCTATTGGTAAATCTGCAAAAAAATTACACCACTTTAATATAAATATATATCCGTGGAAAAATATTATATGACGTATTCTTTGGGTCGTATACCCATGCTACCCACACATTTTGGTCCTTTGTCAGAAAAGGACATATAAATAAGGTTAATTCATGTAAATCCTATTCCTCTTATTTCATGTTTACATGCAATTTGGTTAGAAAATCAACTCATCATGGGATATGACAGAATGAATTTTACTTGATGGTTACTCATTTTGTGTCCGGCTTCTATGTCGTATCCATTAACAAAACAAGAATGCTTAAGTAAATCAGGTATGCACCTCAACAAGCAAGACGGCTTGCAAAGTAGTTGAGCAACTTTTTATGGAAAATTTTTATATTGAGGGACCCAACAATAGTAAGCTATGGGGCAAGTTCAATAGAAACAGCTAACTGCAAGATTATTCTGTTGGTAAGTCAGAAGAAAAAGGCTTGGAAAATCACAGCATTAATTGAAAGAAAGATGGTCTCCCTTTCATATTGTCTTGCTTCTGTAACCAGACTCCGCATGGCCGTAGAAGTCAAGATAAAACAATAAAAGGAGAGAGAAAAAAATGATAGCTCCGATTAATTTCTGTTTCCCACTTCTCTTTCATTCATTACAGGACAGCCCAGCCTTCCCTAGCTATGATTTCGGGAAGAATTTTCTTTTCTCTTTGTAAATGCTTCCCTCTTTTCTGTTATAAAGGAGTGCGTTTCTGTGATACCCCAATCCAAAACATAGCCCGGAACTTAAAGCTTGAATCAGAAAAAAAAAAAAAGAAAAATGATCAAAATAAACCAGCACATGCTACAACGTGGAATTGAGGACGTACGCAGAAGAACTCCCGTAGGAGTTCTTCTCCGATCCAAAATCTTAAAACCCTTAGGATTAGAGATTAAATCAAACTCTAAGATCCTCTTGTTAGATGTCTATTTAAAGGCCTCAACCTTTAGTTCTCCCTCACCAAAAATCGTCATTAATCCCTCTATTTTTTATCTTTTCTACCTGCTTTTTGGAGGATTATTTTGCTTTGGCCGCCGGAAATCGGATCAAAACCCGTCAAAAATCAGGAAAATACCTTTAAGCAACTTTCCCTCCAAGTTCTATAGGATTTAAGCTGGAGTTTTTGTTGACTTCGCTGTCGAAAATCTCCTGAAAATTTTGATTTTGAATCCCCTATTTTTCCCTGTTTGTTCATGGTTTTCCACCGCCGGTTGCCATTGCCGATCGCCGGACCTGGGTCATCTGTCATCATCATGGCCCGTCCCTCCAGCTACAAGCACCAGCGCCTGGGAAGAGAGCCTCCCGTGTGTCCAGAACAAGGGGAAGAAGATCCCCTGTTCCATGAAGAAAGAAGGAAGAGAGTTTCTCTCTCTTTCCTCTTTCTCTCTCATTATAAAAAAATTAATTATTAATAATAATATTTAGTCATTATTAATGATCAAAATACCATCGTTAATACTATTAGTGATGGAACACCATCGTCAATAAGCCATCGAAAAAAAAATAGATGCTGAAGAGTATTATTAGTGTCAGCGAAAAAAATCATTACTAATAAAGTATTAGCGATAATAATTAACAATGACAAATCCATTATTTATAATAATTTTTAATTTTTTAATTTAAATTAAAAAAAATAAAAATATATTAGCTACTGCGGGAGTCCATTGCTAATAATCTATAATTATCGTTAATAGTTAGTGACGGATTTAGCCATCGCTAATAATAGATTTTTTTAAAAAAATAATAAATATATTTACTAAAATCTGTTATAATTAAATTAACAATCAATGTATATTTACAGACACTATAACAACTAACAATTAATTATTACCATTATAAATAAAAAACTAATATTATATAAAAATATAAATTATCCAATTGTATAAGATAACATTGTTCAAATATTAAAATAAAATATATTACATCAAAATTAAAAATAATCAAAATAAATCTTCTTAGCTCCTCCTGTACATCGTTTGCAATAGTAGATGGATAAAAGTCGAATATCCCAGCATCCTATAATGAAGAAAAATAAAAAATTATCAATAACTTTAGAACTAAATTAATTGAAATAGTAAAACTAAAGTAATTGTTGTGCCTCAAGTCTAAACCTTTACAAAAAGATATATTTTGATATACTCCTTCGATTCTGAAATGGATTATTCTTACATATTTCATTCGATAATGTCAAGTTATAGACAATCCTGGCCAGTCCATCGGATGGTTGGATTGAATTTTGACCTCCTGGATATCCTCTTCCTTTCGCTTGAAACCTAAATCAGTACGGAGGGATATATTTTGATATATTTCTTCAATTCTCAAACAGATTGTTTCTACATATTTTATTCGATAATATGGAGCTATAGACACCTTCAGCCTATCCATCAGATGATTAGATTGAATTTTGACCCTCTAAGTATCCTCTTCCTTCCGCTTGAAGCCTAAATTAGCACAGAAGGGTATATTTCAATATACTCCTCTGATTCTCGAATGGATTATTTTTATATATTCCATTCGATGATACAGACATATCTACACCTTCAGTCCATCCATTGGATGGATTGATTGATTTTTGAACCCTAGATCCCCTCCTTCAACTCAAGCCTAACTATGTGAAGCTTTTTAAATATAAAAATTTAAAATAAGTAAAGAAAATTATTAATACTGCTTGACATACCGACTGCGATGGCTGTGACAACGAGCTCAGCTGATCGTACAAATACACATCCCAAAGAATCTCAACAACCATCTAGCGGACGGCATCCTGGAAGCTTTGAGGTTGCTAGCAAAAAAGTCTTTGCACGACCTCCTCGATATATACATCATCCCATATTTGGGTCGTCGAGGCCTGAGAGGAGGACATCGAAGATCCAAGAGCTACTGAAGAGTCGAAGCTATATTCGAATCCTATGACATGGCTCCTACTTAACCCTTCGATGGCCCTGAGCCATCCTTCGAGGTCAAGGAGGGGTTGAGAGGATGGGTCCTCACCGTGTCACTCTACGACATACTTCGTATAATCCATCTATACAGTTTAAAAATTCATTAGTGCTATTATACATATCAGTATATATAAAAATTTAATAAGTAATATTTTAAGTTACCACGATCCATCTAGATCTAGAATCTAAGTAATCACTAGTCCTCCAAGACTGATGTGTGGCATCCCATAACTGTAGCTATCCTGGTACATGATCCAGCTGTCATATCTATAATAAGTAAATAATAACATTAAGTTAATAAAAACATACATATGATCTACCAAATATGAGATTAATTTAAGTTTAAAATTTTTATCAATCTATCTACTATAATATGTGTGCCAATGGAACTGTCGGTGTGCTTGATTGGATCCTACTAGGTGGTTCAATTCTATCGGACCCTCTGTCATCTATCAAAGTAGTCCTCACTACTCCACTAATCACAGAGGGTCTCTTATATGTCCCTCCGCATCTAGTGATCCATGAAAGACTTTCAGTTTGATGGTGACTTGAAACTGGAGAACTCAATGGCGGACTGTCTGAGGTTGTATAGCCCATCCGGAGCCTACAGTGGCAACCTCCTCAAAGGTCCAACGGCCAGCCTCCTCATCTCGAGGAATCTTTAATCGATAGTATTCTTACAATTAGAAGCAAGCATATATTAATAAATAGAATGCAAACATACCATAAATTTAAAAATTAAATATCCTTGACTTACTAGGAACATCTCCCATGCAGCATCACGAGCCCCCAACGGCTAATTGGAGAACTTATTCACCGACCCAGACATCAATTATCGGATGATCTCGATAACCACATGAGATACCCCAGGCTCCCTAAATATCCTACAAAATTGATTTTGAATAATAAATGTCGATTCCAAAATGGTTAAACTTTAAATATATTCCTCAAAGATCTAGTATTTACAAGCAATTCTAAATGTGGATCAGCTTTCTATCCTCCGATTAAGTTGGAGGTGCCATGAGCCAGACAGATCCTTTACCATGGTGCTAAAGCTGAGAGCTGGCCACTGCTCTGTATGACTGTGGGATCAATGGTGACCCCACATCGTTTGAACCTGAGAGTAGCAAAATATTATAAAGAATATTATATTAGACAATAAAAGATAAAATAATCTAAAAAAAACTTTTAAAGTATTAGAGTTTATCGATTGCTGCAGAATCATACGAGCTAGCCCTACGAGCTCTCTCCTTGAGAGCTCTATCATCTGGAGCTCTCTCTTCGACTAGCACGGCTCCATTCTCTAAAAGTAATCATTCTGTAATCTTTAAAAATAAAAATAAATAGTTTAACTGATAATTATATAATTATGGCAAGTAATGCAAGAATTGAAATGATGCAAGGTAAGTAGAAAAAATAAATAAAATAAGTACACCATAAAAACAAAAGTAGCTATTATGCTATCCCCAAGCTTGGGGTCAACTCCAATTCCTCAAGGGTCGAGTCTAATTATTCAAGGATCGGCTCCATCTATCCTGGGGTCGACTCCATCTACATATCAGTCTTCTCCTGCGTACCAGAGTCGACTCCTTTGTCCTTAGGATAGACTCCTTCCTTCCTGAAACTTAAAATATTTCTCTTTTTAGCCTATTTCAGTACAGAGGTCGACTCCTTGCTTTCTGAGATCTACTCCACTAAGTCTGAAGGTTTATTCAATGTTAGAAATCTGAATAGAAAGACAGTGGAAGTTTGATATACTTACCACTACTTATTGGTCTTTTCAGATGTTTGGTACCCTTCGGATTCTTCTTTCAATTCTTCCTCCTTTTTTTCTTCTTCTGCTTCTTTCACTTCTTCCTCTTCTTCACCTTCTTAGATAGGATTGTCCTTTAAAAGAAACTTAGTATGATCTACCTTCTCAAGTCAACCATCATGTAAGAGAATTTCTGGAGCATCTAACTTTGCATCTATTAAAGGCTGATGAACTTCTAATGTTTTATTCTCCTGAAAGTATTTTGGTAAATGGAGCTTTTCTTCTTCTTCGAGCTCGAAATGAATGGCTCGAGACTTAATTTTGTATATAGCCCATCAATTTTTCCTCTCTCTCCCTTAATGGAAAAAAAGATCATACACTTGAACAGCTTGTTGAGCTAGCACAAAGAGCTCATTGATATATACTTTTGATCCATATTTGATTTTAATAAATCTATGCCGTAGATTAATCTTCATATAATTATCATTATCAAACCATCGGCACTTAAATAGAATAACACTATTACCTCCAAGATAGGTCAACTTGATCACTTCTTTGAGGATTTCATAGTAGTCACTCTCCGTCTCTTCCCACTAGCTGCCTTTTATATACACACTGTTGTTCATTGTGCTCTTATGATATCCATATTGCTGGATGTGAAATTTAAAACCATTTATATTACAGCCATTATAATATGTCATGTATTTGTTGGCCTGTAACCTAATGGTCTTAGCTTCTTAGATATGAATTCACCCCCTGCATGACCTGCATATTATAAAAAGAATAAATTAGAGAAAATTAAAATATATGAAATGACAATGGTTACTTACCAATTGGTGGAACTAATCTGCAAAGTTCTATGAGTACTCGATGAAAATTTCTTCCTCACTTATCCTCGAATTATCCTGTCTCAACATCTCATCATCTTGCTTATACATGCATAAGGTAAGTATAATGAAATAAGTGATTGAAGAGTTAGGATTGTGATGGTCATTTACTCAATATATGGGTCGACCTCCTCATAGTTTAACAAAATATATATCTCTATTTGTTGAATTTCAATATCAGTTAATATCTGACAAACCTCGTGCCTAAATTTATGAGCGGGATAGGTAAATCTTGAGATCTCCCACTCTGATCCCTCACCACCACCATCATCATTTCGATTCATTTGACTCAGCTTTGTCTGTACACTAGGATTAAAGTAGTGTCGGCTGAAATTAAAAATCTTTTCAATTATGTAAGCCTTCATAATAGAACCTTTGAGTCTGACCTCAATTTTTACTTTCTTCTTAAGACTGTGCATGTATCTTTCAAATAGATATATCTACCTACACTATACTGGTCCCTCCACCCTAGCTTCATATGCCAGATGAATCATGAGGTGCTCCATGGAGTCGAAGAAGCTAGGAGAGAATATCTTCTCCAACTTATATATGGTCTCTACACTTCTAGCCTCAAGACTAGAGATATGGACAGTGAATAGTTCGATAGCAGAAATATCTCTGAAGAAAAAACTAAGCTAGATCGAAGAACTTTATATGGAGTTGGAAAGGAGATCACGCTAAGCCAATAGGAGTAATCGTTGCATGAAAATATGACAATCATGACTCTTTAGCCCATAGAACTTTCAATCTTTGATATTGACGTATGGAGCTAGATTACTTGCATAACCATCTAAAAGTTTAAAATTTTTACACCATTCATATACATCTTCAACTGCTCCCTCGTTAAGGTGTAAGATGCTTTCGACTTCAAAAATTTTTTTGGTGATACCTCAACTAGCTCTAATAGAGAATGCTTGTATATGTTCTTCATATCTGCTCGAGCTTTGGGATTGTCTTTTGTCCTGCCCTTGACATCCATAATAGTATAAAAAATATTATTGAATGCATTCTTCTCAATGTGCATAATGTCAAGATTATGATAGATCAAATTGGAGGACCAGTACGGTAATTCTCAAAAAATACTGTGTGTCATCTAGTTATGAGCTCTACCAAACCTCCAAGGTTTCTGCTTGTCAAATAATATGCCAAATTGAACTTCTTCTAGTTGGGATATCCTCTAAAACTCTTTCATACCATTGATTCATGGGGATGCATGGTCCTTCGCTATTTTATTCCTCCTAAAACTATCCTACTGCTTTCAAAAATGATGAAGCTTAGGGAAAAATTAATGATGACAATCGAACCAACAAGGCTCACGACCATGCTCAAGTTGAAATACTTTTATATTCTCCATGTAATAAGGACATGATAGCTACCTATGAGTGCTCCATCCTGACAGCATCTCATAAGCAGAAAAATCACTAATGGTCCATATCAATGCAGTCTTTATTATAAAATTTTACTTCTTCGATACATCAAAAGTATGTAGGTCATTGGATCATAAGAATTTCAACTTATCAACAAGAGTTCTTAGATATATATCAATGCTTCTACCAGAGTGTCATGATCCAAGAATGACTAATATAAGAAAGACGTTATGTTTTTTCATGCACATCCCAAGTGACAGATTGTATGAAGTAATAAAGACTGACTAACATAAATAAGGAGCCACTGCATGACTGAATGGTGTAAATCCATTAGTAGATAGATCCAATCAGATATTGCATGATTTTTGAGCAAATAAAGGGTGGCAAATATCAAATTTCTTCCATACCTCACTGTCTGATGGATGACTCATCATATCGGAGTACTTGCGAATCTCTTCTTTATGCCATCTCATCTATCTAATAGTACTTTTAGACAAGTAAAGCCTCCGAAGCCTAGGAGTGAGGGGAAGATATTGAAGAATCTTGTATGGTATGTCCTTGTAATTCCTACCCTCTTGCCTCGACTTAAATCGATTTTTACCACATATGCCACATAAGCTCTTCAGTTAGTCCTCTTTATAAAAAAGCATGCTATCATTGGATATACATCTATCTTCTTATATCCCATGCCTAACTCTTTCATTATTTTCTTTGAAACATAAAAGCTCCCAACAAGCTTCTTATCCTTCGATAGTATTTTCTTTACGATTACTACCATCCTATCATAACAATTAATCATCATATTAAACTGGACCTTCAAGTTCAATAATTTTGACACAACTGATAATACAGTATGTGTTTCATATTTTGGTTATAGTGGTTTATCAGCATCTCTCAGCATATGATTGAAATTGCCACTGCCAGCTTCTAGATCATCTCCATATTTTAGTTAAATTTAGGACTAGCCGCATCCATAATCATATCTATCATTCTATCTGTTCCTATCTTGCTCATTTCTAACTCTTGAAACTGTCTCTCACATCTCTCTATGTAGGTACCAATGCTTGTAGTTGGACATAAATTCACTACTATAGACAGTCATTATAATCCCTATCAAGTATTTTTCTATTGCCACAGCTCTTGTAAGGGCAACGAGCCCATTCTTGATGTAAGAGTACCTTATTCCTAAAAATATAATCACAGAAGTAGTCTACATCCTCCTTGTATTCAATAGAAATCATCCTGTCGACTACTCGACAGTCCATCCAACTACAGTCCATAGCACACTACTTAAGGATTCTGCATATACAAATATAAGGCAATTGCTAAATGATTATTTTATCATTTCGATCAGCTTATATAATAAATACATCCTACCATCAACTAATAAATATAGAGGATCCTATCTCATTCAGAAATTATATTAATTTTATAGGTCAATTACAGTAATTAAATGATATGTAATATAAGTCAAAAAAATAATTGATAGTATTTCTCCTTAGATCTCCCCACATGGCTTAAGATGTGTGAGGAGAACTAAAAAAAAATATTGTTTGAAATTTCTCTTGAACCCTCAACATTCCATTTGACTACTGCAATAACCTATAGAATTAATTATATTTTTCAAACTATCCATACTGGGCAATCAATTGTTTAATGTACATAATTCTTCCATCAATATAAAAATATATAAAAATATGGATACCATAGAATATGTATATTAATCAAAAAATAAATTTATGATTCTATACAATGTAATTTTTTAAAAATTTTTAAATTAAGAGGTTCAAAAGTACCAAGCAGCATTGCAAATGGGGAGGGCCAGAATGCGCATCCCATGCATGTCAACTTGGGGTGCGCCAAACAACTAAGCCGTGCCCCTTGCACACCAAGGACTATCGTCCCAGACAGTCGACTTGCGAATCCCATGCCGATGGGTCGAGCTGGGGCAGCTGTGGAGGCGACCCACCCTAGCACCCCAATAGGGCATCCAGACAAATCCCACCTTGAAAATTTCAAAGTACCGAGCAGCATTGCAAATATGGAGGATCGAGATGCACATCCCACACATGCAGGCTTCGATCGTAGGACGACTGGGCCATGTGACCTGCACATCAGGGATTGTCACCCAAGGTAGCTGGGTTGCACATCCCATGCCGATGGGTTGAGCTGGGGCATCTGTGGAGGCGGCACCCCCTACCACCCCAACAGAGCATCCAAGCAAATTCCATCTGGAGGGTTGTAAAGTACCGAACAGTATTGCAAATGGAGAGGGTCGGGATGCGCATCCCATGCACAAATTGAATTCAAACATCATTAATTTAAATAAACATCATAAATTTAAATTAAAACATCAAAAATTAGAAGAGGAGGAAACAACATGTGGTGACAGCTCTATCACCATCACCATCATCATCGCTAAAACTCACCAGGGGATGGGAAGAAGAGAAGGGGATGGCAAGGGTGCAGGGATGGCGGGGGGTTTGAGGGCACTATATTAGCGACGATGAAAATGGCATCGCTAAAGCCGTCGCTAATAACTAATTAAAATAATTAAAATAAATAAATAATTAAAATTTAAGAGTTATAGCGACCGCTATGCTATCGCTAATAACAAAACCCTCCGTCGCTAATAGGTCTTCAACCCTTTAACGACGGCTTCTTTTCCATCGTAATAATTCATCGATAAATATCTCCATTAGCGATGGCTAACCGTCACTAATAAAGAATATTCTTGTAGTGTCTTGACTTGCATACCCCATCCCACCTTCTCTCTCTAGTTTTCTCTCTCTAGCTTTTTTTCTCACTTGTTTGTCTTGTTTGATCTTTTTCTCTTTTTCTCTGTAGAGGGCACTTGACCCCAAAGCCTCTCTATTGTAAGTCATATTGTTTTCGATACAAGAGCTCTATGAATGATCTTTTAGATTTCTCATATGTATTTTAATTAATCATATTAATTAAAATAAATCTTCACATATTTCAATTTATCATATTAATCGAATAAAGTTGGTAGAAAAGAAAACGATCTAATCTATTCATCATGCACAGTGGAAATAAAGATTAACTACCTATCTCTTCATGTGAAAAAGAAAACCTAATAACAATATCCCAATATACATAAGAAAAGAATCAACAAGTATTAAAAGAAAAATGGATTTTTTTTTATACCTATGCATGTGTTGATGAACTCTGCAACTGATGATCGTGAAAAAATTTTTCTCTTTATTGCCACGCAAGTGTCTGACCTCTATGAGTATCCACATAGAGTTGAAGATAGATCAGCGACCTCTTGATTGTCCAGGATGCTAGCTTCCTTGCGGAACCGTTGCTTGATGGATGATTGTTCTCAACACCTTGAGAACAGGAGCCGGATAAGGGCCTCTTCAAAAATCTTCTTGCTGAAATCTGATTTCAGCACAACCAAGAAGACAAGAGAGAGGCTCTGGGGCATGGAGGAGAGGGAAGAGAGAGAGAGAGGTAGCAGCCTTAAGGTTTGGGAGAGAGAATATGGGGTGTGGGAATTATTATCAACCCTTGGGGATTGGCCACTAATTTATAGGTTCAGAACCCTAGACGGCACCCCAAGCTTTCATGAAAAATAATCTCCTCAAAAGAGCCCTTGATGGCTTGGACTCTTGGAGATAGAGTCCCAGTGCTACTGCCCTCTCTGAATCAGCCAAAAACTTTCCATTGGCTTGGACGGCTAGGGTTTCAAAAAACCCTAGAGGTGGCACCTCAAAGTTTCCCCATTTGCTCTCTCATGTGGCGCCTAGGGTTTCATTCAAGAAACCCTAGGGCATGGGCCCTGTTGATTGGTCCAAGATCAAGTCAAAATTGATTATTTAGATTAGACTTAGGTATCAAACATCTTATGCATCGAAACCCATTTGGGTGCATGTGATCTAAACCCAAGTCTGGACCCAAACCCAATTAAGCCAAATCCCTGTTTGATTCAACTTGAATTCAGCCATAATTAATTTGATCCAATCAAATTAAGACATGCAATATTTACACATTAGTCCTTATTAAACTTTGCTAATCTTTAGCAATTAAGTCCTTGCTATTTATAACAATTACAAGTTAATCCAATATTAATCTTATTGAAAATTTAGATTTCAACCATCCGATCAGTCTCAAACTCCTTATGTGTGTGATCCATAAATTCTATTCTATCTAGAAGTGAGTCATGTTGTGATATCCATCACAACATCATTAAAACTCCTTTTAATGAATTGAAATGTTTCTAATTCTTTTCAACAAGAATCATTTGATCATTTATCTGATTCTCTATAGGCTCCACAATTCATTAGTAACGCCAAGTAGCATATGATGGCAGGCCAGTAGAATGGAATGGAATGAATCTCTAGGTACAATTACTATATGATATAGTCATTTTATCTTGAGTCCTGATAAGATGGAGGTTATGGATTACTCGTCAAACCATAACATCTGTCATATGTAAGATTTACTTGACTTGAGTTCCTGCTATAAAGTATGTGAAAATACTTTTTCACTATTCACATTGTTTTGATCAAGATCTTCTGAACTCAGTCTCATAAATTATAAAGGACCATCTTCTTTATCTACCAAAGGTGATAGATTCCATCTTGATACGCACTCTATTCCTAAAATAAATCTACTACAGTCAACATGCAGCACAAGGATCCATATAGCTAGTACACAAAAAGGATTTCATTCATTTGCATTACAACTTACATCCATAAATCTGCATTACTAATAAGTTCTTACTACCAAAATATATTACAAAATGACAGCATCTCCTAAACTCGGCTGCTACTACTAATTCTTCAAAAGCAATACACCAACAACCAACCAAGATAGCAAAACAATCAGCTGATACATCCTCTGTTTGTGATAGAAGCATCCGACTTCCTCCTCCATCGCATCCACTTCTTTCTTGAGCTGATTAATCACCATCTTTTCATGGGGGTAGATATTCTCATTATATATACTATTCGAAATAATCACAGCATGACATCTTCCCCTGTACAGAGGTAGTTTTTTGAAATCAAAAAGATAAAAAAAAAATGGAGTTAGGGTAAAAAAGAACTCATACCTTAAAACATGGGCAACCGAAGAACCTTCGACCTGAATTTCTTCTTGTCTATGAGGTCCTTATCTGAGCGCATTGCCCATAAAGGCAAAACCTAACTCCCTTACTATTTGAAGCCCTAGATCAGTAATAGGCACTAGACCCAACATTTGAGCTTCTATCCATGATGCATACAGTAGCAGGATGTCTACCATAGAGGGAAAATAAGAAGATTGAAAAATTCGGATTTCAGGAGGATGATTGGAGAAGATTCCTTACATCGACAGGATGATCGAGATGATTTGGGAGAAGTAGGGTTTCACTCACAGCAAATGAAGGGTTTCAGAGGAGGACGACGGGAAATAGGGCAAATATTTTTTCTTACCACGGTGCTATAATTTTGCCATGTAAGCGTGCCAGTGCCAACTATTTAAAAAATGGACACATAAACACCGGTTCAGCGAGAAACAACTAAACTGATGAGAAAAAGTCGTCGGAAACCAGTCGAATGGTAATATTAAGATGATTTGAAAAGATCAGGGATCAAAAGTTATGATTTTATAATTTAAAAATTATTTAAAAAAAATATGATATAATTTAAGAGCTAAAAATATAATTTATCCAAAAAAAAAAAGATTGGTATTGAAAAAATTCCACGTTACTTGAATGGTAGACATGCATTATCAATTAGTTTCTATAAAGGCTATCCTTCGTAAGCAAAAAATATATGAAGTGATGCATTCTAGAAAGCCATTCAGGTCCTCCTAAGTGCACTAGGCTATGTGCACATCAATCAGTCTTAGCATGTACTCTCTATCCGTATAGGTTAAAGAAAATGACATCAAACCCAGGTGACAAAGGCTGCATGATTTTTCTTGGCAGTGACTCTACTCAAATTGGCATGCTTACCGGATAATCAATGAACTAACCTGCTTTTGTGTCACAAGTGAATAAATTTGCTCAACTTCAGCTCGTCTGATAGAATCTCATTCCCTTAGCTTCTTGCTGCGCTAGATGTTTGGAAGATCCGGGATACAATTTAGATGTGCTTCCAAGTGGATAAACATGGGCCCTACAAAGTGACAGGTCTATCGGTGTTGAAGGAAAAATCATTGCATGCACCAGCTGTAAGTGAATCGGGGTAAATTTTGAAGCATATGCACGGTGGATAACGTGCAATCGGGAATTGTAAAATACATGGGGTGGCATGGCGTAGCGTGTTATCCCGGTCCAATTGCATCTGATGCATGCAATACGTTGGCGTATTGAAGGCTTTCCAATAGAGATCTATGGATCCCGTCCTCGGCGGAAGAGCTATACTCGGAACATGATGGGACGCATAATGAAAGGTCTGACATTTTTGTCGGCATATATGATATTTTCTCCAAAATTATCCTTTTGTTGCTGGACGCTTTTTTTCCGTACTCGTGCGTTCCCACTGACTAATGGTGGTATTGAAGTGGGAACTTCGTGTTAGACTAAACATTTTCTTTTGTTTATCAGAAGACTTGGTTGCTGCGATAGCGGTCGCTTGAAGTTTCCTCCACACCAAAGCTTCAAGGACGCTTGATGCTAGTTGTGTGGACGTATTGATGATATATGTTCCTTTATTTGAACTATCATCATCAAATCAGAAGTCTATAAAATATATCATGCTAATGTATAGTGATTTTAAATCAAAAATATTTTCAATGCCTGACCAGCTAGATTAAATCCATTTGTTGTTGCACCAGTCCGACGAAGGCCGATATGATGGGACAGCTTGGACTAGCTGCACCTCCGGAGTAGATGAGTGGCAGCCGGAACCTGAACATCTGTAAAGAAGTTTGCACTTGTCGGAGAAGTAGATAAAAATTTTTTGATGGAGGATCTTCCAAAATTTAAATCAGAAAGTGTCAAAGAGGAAGAATAGTGAAAAAAATAATGAGAATGTAAAGAGTGTCTAGAGTTTTGAGGATAATGTTTCCAGGTTGTTTAGCATCCTCTCTTTGCTCGCCTCTCCCTCTCTTTTCTACTAGGGGGAACCTGTTAGGTAGTTAGCCACTGCTCGTTGGAGCCGTGGGTTGTTGGCAGGTTGTCAGAAATCTATCACGTGCTAGCTTTTCGTGAGTGAGAAAAAGCTACCGGCGCAATCGACTGCCAACTCAGAGCATTCCACGCACTGACAATTTTTCAAAGCTTTCGAACGATGGCCCAGCTTGTAAGAGACTGGGATGGAAACAGGATAAGATCGTTGATGGCCAAAGATATGGGCTTCGTCCAAAGGTCGAGTTCTTATCATCGATGTAGATTTCGCTTGGCTGCCGATTTTCTATGATCAGTCAGCAACCGATAATGCTGATATCGAGTCGAACATGGGTCGTCGATCGTCCACATCATCGGGCTAGGTGTCTGCCATGTTATTGGAGTGGAACACATGCATCTTTAGATGGACCAAATACGGTTCAATACTGTTATTGTTTATAAAAATAGATTTGTGATGGAGCAGCATTATGCTTAAAAAATAGAGTAAATTAAGAGAAAAGGTGAAGATATAATTTTACAACTAATTGCATAAAAATTCAGTCATTTAATGACTTTACTAGAAAAATATTTTAGGATAAAAATATTTTAAATACTCGGATTGCTACATTTAAAATATAATTGTTTAATCAGCACACACATAACGGAGTAACATTATGCTTGGCAGATACAGTAATTTGGGAGGAAAGAAAAAGATATTATTTTACAACTTTTGCATAAAAAATCAGTCGAATATTGACGTGGCAAGGAGAAGTTGGATTTTTTCCCTTTTTTTTTTTCAAAATGATATCTATTTGTAGATCGAAATAATGTTTTTTTGGTGTTAGTACGAGACAGACAATAAAAAATTTTAAAGGACCAGCACCTATATATGTACTGAATTTTCGATATAAATTTTGAATATCTGTTGCATATTTTCTTTATACTACTGTTTGTCTTATACTTTAAATCTAGGTCGAAAATCTCCAAGGGATCCCTCAACATGTGCATCGTTTTGTAAGAAAAAATAAATCTAATTATTTCTTCCAAAGTTATTAATTAGATAAATATTTTATGCAAAATCCACTGTTATTTCAACCATAGGAGTATGCCGCGAGGATTTTTCCATTGTTGGCTTAGTCCCGTCAACTATGAATGGTCTAACATTATTGTACTTCATGTCGAGTTATGTACGTTCCCTTTCACATTTAGGTTGGTATAGTGGTCGATTGGGGTTTCCTCTATGCAAAGGTCCGAGAATCAACTTGATCCTGGGTGGGCTTCTTGTTATTTTATGTCACTTAAAATTTTATCATCAATTCAGGGAAAACAAAATAAAACATTTAAATATATAGAGATTTTAAATTAAAAATATTTTAAATATTGACTTCAGAAAATGCCCAATCTCTCAGTCTTTTTGCAGTAGGCATGGCATTTCCCCCAGAGTATCCGCATGCTTTATGAGGTGGAGAATGATACAACGGAACATTACTGTGGGGGGAGGGGGGGGGGGGGCGTTTGATGACCCAATTTGGATCACCGTGATGATCCAAGATAAGTGGTGATCCAAATCCTGAGGTTGTCTCATCTGTAGTGATCTAAAATTACTATATTCGATTTATCATAATGCGGTGATTAAAGATCTTCAGATATGTATAAACTACTTCTTTGGTATGCTATAGAAATTCAAGATCGCCAATCATACAATATCAAAAATACCCCTGACAACTTGTTTAGGAGCTGGGATTGAGAATTGGGGTAGAAAAAATTTAGAATAAAATCAAATAGATTTTTTCTCTTTCTAATCAATACGATGAGAGAAGAGAAGATTTTTTTCTCTTCCGTGGAGATGACGTCCCAAGTATCCGCATACGTTCTTTCTCTTCCGTGGAGAAGACACCTCAACTACCCACCGCATGTGCGCCCAAAAAATATTGCGGCAAAAAAATATAATTTTCTCTTTCCGAAAGTTAGATATTTTGGTTAATATATTTTAACATAAGATCACCGTGATAGAGTGATGTTGGAAACCATCCTTAATAGTAGGTTTTTTATCACTGTGTTAGACAGTGATTTGAGGAGTGGGGATGATTTGGAATTACCGCCATATAGGATCACTATGGTGTAATCAAATATGATGATCTTATCACCTTCACCTACATCATTTTGGATCCTGAATTGATCATCCCATACCCAATGCCCCCTAGAAGGTATCACCCCACGCCACTTGAGGCAAGGGATAGGGGTTTGATATCAAATGGTGCCAATCCTTCCTTTCCAGCTCCTATCTATCTATATCTATATAATAATAGTAAAATAATATATAGATATTAGGAGTAGCATTCCGTGTTAATACATAAAATTATAAGATAATTCTCCATAATGCCTGATGTCAAATTTTATTTTTTTAAATAGAAAATAAGAATTAACCATATAAATCTATTATCTATCTATATAATAATAGTTTCTATATCTATATAGTAATAGTAAAGCAAGACAGAAATATTAAAGGTGACATTTCATGTTGACACGTAAGATTGAATAATAATCTCCCATAATACCACTTGTCAAATTTTATTTTTTTATTTTTTATATTTTTAAAATAAGAAATGAGAGTATAAATAGTATGATAAAAAAATAATATCAAATTTAATAATTTTCACTAATTTGGGAGGCTATTTTTAGAAAGAAGAACTCCGAGACCGTTTTGATCTCATCATGAGATTAATTGGGTATTAGGAGTGATATTTTGTATGGACATGTAAGATTATAGGATAATCTTCTGTAATACCATGTGTCTAATTTTATTTTTTTATTTTTTATATTTTTTAAATAAAAATATAAATATAAATAATATATAAAAAATAATATCAAATATAGCAATCTGATTTGAAAAATCATCATTGAAAAAAACAACTCTCAGAGATTTTTTTTAACTCATCATTGAATTAATTAATAAATATTATCATAATAATTAATTAAATTTTATAATGTAAATATTGAGTGCTAGTAATAATAATAAAGTAATATATAGATACATTAAAGGTATTTCGTATTGGCACGTAGGATTATAACATAATCTCTTATGGGGCCACGTGTCAAGTCATCGCCATACTTGAATCTGCGCTGATATAGGGCGGGCAGACCCCTGATGGACCGTTACTCGGACGGCCGACACCGCGGTGCTTGGAGGCTTCGAGTAGGGCAGGCGGACCGTAATCGCCATACTTGAATCTGCTCCAACGCAGGAAGTGAGGCAGGAAGGGTAGAGACCGCGGCGTTTGACCCCAATCGGCTGGGAGGCCTCAAGCAGCTGCAGCAGATATAGGGTGGGCGGACTCCTAATGGACCGTCACCTGGAAGGCCGACGCCGCGGCATTCGGAGGCTTTGAGTGGCCGGAGCGGATGTAGGGCGGGCGGACTGTGATCGCCATTCTTGAATCTGCTCCGACGCAGGAAGGGTAGAGACCGTGAGTCCCTAATTTCTTCGTTTGACCCCAATCGGCTGGGAGGCTTCGAGCGGCCGGAGCGGATATAGGGCGGGCGGACCCCTAATGGACCGCCACCCGAAAGGCCGCCGCCACCGTGGCCGGAGCGGTACGGTTGCAGCCGTGCTTTTCTTCTATTCCCCTGTTAGTTTCAATTCTCTGGTTGTAGTGACTTCCTAGAACATGGAATCTTCAATTTTTGACTTCTTAAGCACACACATGTGAGAATCACACCGATATAAAATCGAAAGCTTTAGCCTCCTCTTTCTTCCAGCTGTTCACGGATTATGGCTTTCAACTGAATTATTTGAAAGCTGGAAGATATCAGGGAGGGCTGAAGAATATCCTCCATTGGCATTTCTTTTCTTCCATTCTTCTGCGTGAGAGTTTGAAGTTTGAAGAGATTTTGATCTGAAACTACCGAGTTTTTCGTTAAGGAAACAATGCGAATATATATTGTTTGGGTTTTCTTTTGTTATTTCTTTTGTCCCCATTATCTAAAGCATTTTCCCTCTTTCTTCCTCTCTATCAGAAGCCTTTATTCTTAAAGAGAAAAGGCATAACAAATAGTATTAAACTTAAACAAACCAGATAGTTATGGAGAGCACGATTAAAGTTTTAATAAAACTACAAATTTTAGACAAAATCTAATACAACCATAAGATAAAATCTATTATATAAAAAAGTGTACCTTCAAGATCCCAATCAAATAAAACTATGCTACGGAGGGTCCAGTTGGATGGGAAAAAATATTGAGCACAAACTTCTGGGAGGACAACCAAAGAACACCAAGCTGGATGCTGGTAATATTGAAATTGTTTCAAGACTGCCATGTTCAGGTTTAACAGGGATTAAATGATGTCACTATATTCAGGGTGGCTCTTAAGAAATATTTTAAAATCATGATGCTTAATGAGATGATGGAAGATTGAAAAAGTTTTTCAGGAAAAATGAATGGAAGTCTTTGAAGTTGCTACAATAACTATTATTGCAGCCCACCTCCAGATGCTCCAGCAGGTCTAGGTTGTTTGTTCTCTTGGGCCATTCCATTGAGAGTCAAACCAGCCATCAGATCATTCACATTCCTTTTATCTACTCCACCATCCTGCAGAAGCTGCCTAGAGTTGACACCAAGAACATTGAGCAATTCAGACTCATTATAAGCAAGCAAATTGAGTTCAAAATTGGATTTCTTCTATTCCCCCGTTTTTTTTCTTTTCTTCTATTCTTCCGCGTGAGTGTTTGAAGTTTCAAGAGATTTTGATTCAATTTCAATGAGCTACAGTCTCAAAAATATAATAAAATAAAATAATAAAAAGACACCATCCTTAAATAAACAACCCTCCAGGCTGGTGTTATATGGCATGTGAAAAGTGCACAGAAAAAAAAAAAAAAAAGGTCAATAAGGTCGACAGCTACTTTTGGTGTGCTTCATGCAATAGAATCTCTAAATTTCCAATGGCAAAGTATGATCTCCTCCAATCTTATAATGTATCATTAATTCATAATTGTTTCTGGATTCTAGCGCTCATAGAGTCTCTAAAAATCCATAAATACAAAGTGCACATTGATGTCAAAAATGACAGCGAATCTGTCATTTTTATGATTTTCGATAAAGAAATAAAAAAATTAGTCCAAGTATCTACCATGGAGCTTCTAAAAGTATAAAATGGTGATGCTCAAGATATTCCTCCTATTATCAATAAACTATGTAGCAGGACATGCATTTTCTAAATTAAGGTCACAGCTTACAATGTAATTCGAGATTTTGACAATTACACAGTGATCAAGATATTTGTTCCAAATACAAAATTAGAAGAAGAATTCATAAAAGAAATAACTCTAGATCAAATATGAATTGGATGGCTTATATCACTATGTCATTGATTCCACATTCATATTTCTGCTACTATTATATAAATCAGCTGTTCACTGTAATTTACTATTCCAAATTGTTCCCACAGACAAAAAGGATGAATATTGGCATCAACTACACTACCAATGCCAAATGTTCAGGTTTGTGCTAAAATAGTTCACTATTGACTCCTTGCATTAATCATGTATATTCTTATCTTATATTGATTGCATTGTTACTCATATAGGAACTGAAGAACAAAAAAAATAACAATGACACTAATGAGCTTTCAGATATTAGATGCAAATTAATTAAGAAGAATTTTGCACCATAGTTTGAAGACAAAATTAATATAATGATAGAAAAATATAAATTATTTATGTATTTATAAATAAATAACTACCGATAAATATGTTCTATAATGCAGCCATAATAAAATAGTAATGGTATGGACGAGCATGAAAAAAATGATTCTTGAAAAGATAACTGATGAAATCATCTATGAATGCCAACCATCAACCATATTCAAACAATAAAAAAATAATAATTATATATTCTAATGAAGATTGAATGATCTGAAACAAAGTATTATATGCTCCATAGTTCACCATATCTACTACATTTTTAACATTATAAATTATTAATTTCTAAACAATTTCACTATTCCAGTTCATTTTGATCGAAACTACTACTTTTGATTTACAAAATCAATAGGTCCGAGCATCACCCGGCCACTATGCTAGTTTCTTAGTATTCTAGTTCTATGAACATTAGGTTGAGTCTGCCAAGAGATGTGTTACCCCTCAGTCGGACGTGTTGTCTATCATGGGATGTGTTTCCCCGCAGTCCGACAACACACATTTGATTGAGGGGAAACATTACTGATGATGGTCCCTAACTAATTAATAATCTTTTAATTAGTCACTATGTTACGTCTGACTGAGCAAAAACATTACTGATGGTGATCCCTAACTAATTAATAATCTTTTAATTAGTCGTTATGTAGTTTTGCAATACATCCTCTATAATAAAAGATGTACATATCGTACTTCTTCAAAGTTATAGAATTAAAACAGGAAAGTATAATAACCAATATTGAGAACATTTTCAATCGTACCGACAATGCATGTGATGAGATGAGTCCAATCGATACATTGCTGCATCGTCCAAGCCACACCACAACTCATGTGCAAGCAACATGGCAGCAAGTACTTTTGGAGAGATTTGATATGATATAAGATGTAATTATGAGATTTGTTGATGGCACTTTGGTCATTGAAAACTTTTCATTTAAATCAAAATAGCTTTTTGACATTGAGCAGAAGGTAATTTTGTGAAGAAACTCCAAAATATAGCTTTTCTCTAGCAGACCTTTTCAGTTTTTTGGTAAAGTTAAAATAACTTTCCCAATTTTTATCAAACACCACTGTATCATCCAAAAATACTTTTGAAGGGCTAGAAAGTACTTTCTGACACTTTAAAAGTTGAGCCAAACAGAGCCTTATTCTATTGACGTAGACATCAGTCTCATAATAAAAAAAGAATAGTTTTTGAAATATTATATACTATATAGCCAAGTGATATATACTTGTCGACTTCATGATACACACTACAAGCTCATTTGAAACACATCCAATGTGATCTAATGTACATGACCTTCAGATAAATCGATATGTAGTTTCTGAAACATGCTTTTTACCTAGAGGTGTATATTGGATCACTACTAAATATGTATCAAAGAATCTTATTGTATATATCAGAAAGTCGATAAGTATGTATCACATAACCATATAATGTGTGGGAGAATATGATGTTTTAAAAACTTATATCTATTTGTTTGAATATGTATATTGAATTCTGAATGACTAATTTATTAAGTATACATCACCTGGTTGTGCATTGTGTATCAGTGAATTTCACATCCTACAAATTATGTATCCATTTATGTAGAGGTATATATTGACTTGTTTAATGATTAATTTACTTGGTACGTATCATCTGGCCATACAGTAGGTACCGATACAAAGTATATTATAAAAACGAGAAAGAAAGAGAATGTCATATTTTTTTTTTAATCAAAAAATTGATGACTCCGTTAATACAAATTTTTGACTTTTAGATTTTTTCTTTAAAATTGATATTAAAGAAAACATAGCAAAATGAAGACCGATATAATCAAATTTTATTTCTTCAATATTTGGAGTCCCAAATGGGGTTTCTATCACATGATGATCATATCCAATTACTTCAACTCCTCCAACAGTATAATTGTATCCTATCCATGCAAGAATATTATTAGTGGCAAAGATTGCGTATCCAATGGCTTAAGGAGGGGAATACTAATTCAAAATTCTTTCATCGGACTACTACTCTCTGTAATAGGTGAAACCAGATCTCTACTGTCAAAAGGGAATCTGGCCAATGGGTATACGAGGACAGTGCTATAAGATCTATTCTACAACAACATTTTCAGTCTCGATGCAACCTTATGCATTCTTCGACTGATATGTGGCTACCTCATGTGTCTTTAGTCTTATCTCTTACTCATCAGCAAATCCTTCTCTCACCCATATCGAAAGATGAGATTATCAAGGCCCTACAATCCATGAATCCAGATAAATCCCTTGGGCCTGATGGATTTTCTACCTCTTTCTTTAAAGATTTTTGGCATATCGTTGGGCACGATGTGGTGTAGGCAGTTCTTTCAGTTTTCCAAACCTTGTGGATGCCAGATTCATGGAAGCTTACCTATCTTACTTTGATACCTAAAATTCAACACCCTGCCAAGCCTTCAGATTTTAGGCCCATTAGTCTCTACAATACTATCTACAAGATAGTTGCTACTGTTTTACTCAATCGAATGAAACCTTTGATGCTAAATCTCATTTCATTCAATCAAGGGGCTTTTGTAGGGGGATGATCTATTATGAAGAACATTCTAATTGCCCAAGAGATCATGTACTCTCTTAGTCATGCTCCTCCTTCTCGGGGCTTACTATTGATTAAAGTGGACATAAAAAAAGCCTATGATCAGATCCAATGGGATTTCTTATTAAAAGTTTCCAAGCAGTTCAATTTTCCCGATCAATTTATTCAATGGATTGCTGCATGCATTTTTAATCCCCATTTCGCTCTTCTAGTTAATGGGTCACCTACTGATTGGTTCCCGACATCTTGTGGCCTAAGGTAGGGTTGTCCACTATCTCCTTTTCTATTCTTGCTTTGTCCTGAAATATTTTCTCTTACTCTACAAATGGCAATCCAGTCAAAGCTGCTACAGCCGTATATTCCAGGTTGGAATGGGCCTTCTATTTCTCACTTATTCTTTGCCAATGACTATCTTCTTATTGCAAAAGCTACGATTCACGATGCTCTTATGCTCAAATTATTGTTGGATGCTTACTGCTATTATTTGGGTCAGTTGGTTAACAAAGCCAAATCGTTTATAATTCTTAGTTCTTTAATTGATCCATCTATTAAACGTACTATTGCTTCTATCTTAGTAATACCCCATAAATGGAGAATATAGAAATACTTGGGAGTTCCTATTGCTACTTCTAAATTCTACCCAGCTGATTTTAATTTTATTACTAAAAAAATTTGGCTAGAAAATCCAGTCTTGAAAAAGGAAGGCCCTTTCCTTTGCTGGTAGGACAACACTTCTTCAATCAATTTTGGCCTCTATTCTGGTACATGCAATGGCCTCTTTACCTATTCCGGCTTCTGTTTTGGATTACATTGAACGTGAATTCCGAGCATTCCTGTGGGGGCATTCCTAGCTCTAATCAACGACGGTTTCATCTTACTTCTTGGGAAACTAATTGTTTTCCTAAAACTGCTGACGGATTGGGTTTTCTTTCTCTTCATCACCAGTAAGCCATATTATTGGGAAAATTGGCGGCTGATTTCACTATAGGAAAAATGGTCATTAACGACGCTATTAATGGTCATTAACGACGCTTTAAAGCGTCGCTATTTGGCTTTACGACACTTCGAAAAGCATCGACAAAGCGTCGACTATGTAAGAGTGGGGACGAATAGCGCCGACGCTTTTTAAAAGCGTCGTTATTTTTTAACGACGCTTTAAAGCGTCGTAAATATTTACATTAACGACGCTTTAAAGCGTCGTTAAATTTGTCTTAACGACGCTTATAAGCGTCGTTAATGTAAATCTTTACGACGCTTATAAGCGTCGCAAAAGACAAATTTAACGACGCTTTAAAGCGTCGTTAATGACCCCGCGTGACCGTACAGTCTACCAAGACGCTTTTCGAAGCGTCGGCTTTTTGTCTTTAACGACGCTTATAAGCGTCGTTAAAATAATTTTAACGACGCTTATAAGCGTCGTTAAAGGTTTTAAGAGGAAAAAAAAATACAGATATTATCTAAAAAAAAATTAGAATACAATACATTCCTGTACGAAATCATATCACACCTGTACAATAAACATGTACAATACAATAAACATGTACAATCACCACATTCACATTCACACCTGTACAATCACCATCATTCACATCAAAAGCAAACTTAAATAGAAAATTTAATCAAACCAAAAGATAATATTTTATATAAATAAAAATAAAGTACTAATCGTCCATTACAATCAAGAGTAATATAAATAAATATAAAAATACAATAAAAATAAAATATTATCAATCTGCAGACGGATGGTCGTCGTTGTCTCCACGTGACGTGCCGCTATCTCGACGGGTGCCTGATATGCCAGGAGACTACAAAAAATATATCAAAAGCATGATTTGCATATCTATAAATAAAATATATAAATCATTAAATTAATACAAAAATATATATTTAATATTATGTATTTACCTGAGATGAACCATACATCTCTAATAAAGATGTAAGGCGATCAATCTGTCCCCTCATAGCCTGCATCTCGGCACGGCTCTGTCGCATCTCCTCCATCTCAGCGGCACGACTCTGTCTAATCTCCTGTATCTCCGCCTCGAGTCTGCGAACGCGTGAATCCTGAGCATCTGCTGCAGCATGCTGCGTATATCTACTAACCTCAAATAACTGAGTGGGGGTGACTCCTACTCCATAACCCCTCACTCGGCCGTAGCGCTCTGGTCCCATCAACTCTGTGAATACCTCGGCCTCGATACGGCTCTGCTGCGTAGATGCTGCGGATTCGTCGTCACGCTCCGCAATGAGAGATGTAGCCCTCTCCTGTATTTTTTTTGAAAACAAGAGTTATACATTAATAGCTAACAAAATTAAATTTAAATCATTGCAAAAAATATAATATTAATAATGTCGTACATATAAATCTCTCGACTCATCTCGAACAAAAGTACCATCCTGATGAGTATGAGTCATCCGGTAAAACTCCACTTGTCCGGGTTCCCTCCCATGCTCATCCTCCTACACAAATAATTTTAATTTTAAGCAAACAGTTATGATAATTTAAAAAAATATATGAGTATCATGATACAGACATGGTCCACGATACATAAAGATATTAATTATATAAATATTTGAACATAAAAATTAAAAGTTAATTATGAAAGTTTAAGGAACATACAAACTCCTGTCGGAGTCGTGCATAACTCTTCGACCCCGATGTATGAGGAACAGACTGAGCTGCTCGTGCAGCTCTACCAATAGCAGAATAAGTCTGTAAAATAAAGTAAAGAACTTGTTATATATACAATATATAATAAAAATCAATATTTTTATAAAATATTTAGGAAAAAAAGATAATAAACAGATAATATACCTGTGCCCTCTCGGAGAACCAATAATGAACCAACTCCATCCACTGATGAGGGGGTACATCAGGAGGACAATTCCTAGCAACCTCCTCCTCTGTCATACCCTGTCTCATATAGTCCTTCTTCAATTGTGCTCTATATTCTTTCCATTTGCGGTTGAGAGACTTCATTACAAAATCATGAGTGGATGGAGGGAGAACAAACTTGCTCTATAAAAAAAAAAGTTAAATGAAATAAATTATATAAATGATTAACAATTAATATACAGTATGAACATCAATTCATTACCTCTATAACTCGGAGGAGCTCAACTTTGTACGTTGGAAGCATGTCATTCCATTTTGCATAGCCCAACGGACATAGCTGAGGCCTCCGAGCAACAGTCCCCAAAAATGAAGTCAATAAGCAGGCAGCTTTCTTAATTGGCTGACCTAGCTGATTGCACTCCACAACAATCCTCTCGCCCTCACGCATCTGCCACACATCTCGTACTACTGTGGGTCCGCGTCTGGGGCGTACTCTCCCGGATCCGTCTGCAAAAAGTACATAAAAGTAACTATATCATAAATATACATAAAATAAAATAAAAAAAAAATTACATGAAAGACAATATATACCCTGCACGTGTATCTCATCATCTGGCTGATGAACAGGAGGATCGTGCTGTGCTGATGATGAAGGACAGGGCTCAGAATGCTGTGCAGCTGAACTGGCCTCAAGCTGCTGTGCTGAAGAAGACGTACCGGCCTCTGTCTGTGAAAACTGGAACTGCACACCAGCATATCGTCCCCTGCGACTCATGATGTCACCTAGCATTTATATAAATAAAAGGTAGAATCAGTTAATATATGGAGTAAAATAACACAATAATTAATGCAAAATATATACATCATAAATAATTATTACCAGTAACAATCAAGCAGTAGTGTTTTCTTCGAATTCTGTTCTAACCAACGTCGTCGTAGCATTTAAATCATCAGCTGGCACAAAATTGTAGGGCATACATTGTGTATAAGTGTCATCGTCATCATCCTCCACTTGGTTTCTCATATCATATAAGTCTCTAGGTTTTGTTTTGATGACAGTAAACCAATCTTTATCTTTTGCGTCTTGTACATAAAATACTTGACGAGCTTGAGATGAAAAAATGAATGGGTCATCCTTCAATAACACACCAGTGTGTATCACCCTTGAAAAATTTATAAGTGTAAATCCATTTGCATCTTGTTTCAAACCCCTTGGTGAGTTTATGTCTATCCAATCACATCTAAACAGTACTACTTTAAATTTTTTATAATAATCCAACTCATAGATATCTTTAAGTGCACCATAATAGGATTTTCCATCCGCTTCCACCATAACACCGCTATTCTGTGTTTTTCTAAATTTCTCCCGTTCTCTAATATGAAATTTAAAGCCATTAATTATGAAACCGTTATATCTATTCACAATCTTGTTAGGTCCTCGAGCAAGAGCTATTAGTTCATCTGAATTATTTGTCTCCATCATCTTTGATACCTAACAAAAAATGATATGACGAAGTGCAGTTGAGTTATCTGATATTAAATATGTATCAAAAATTAATATATCCCATAATTAAATATAAATCACACCTGATTCGAAAGCCACATAGGAAATAACTCGACCAACCATCGCTGTTCAATCCTTGCATTAGGACGAATGTTATGATTGGCTCGTCTCTGATAAATTAAAAATTTACTGCATAAAATATAAATATATCATTTAGAATATTATATCTAATATAAAATTTAAATTTTGATGTCATTCCTTAAATATACTAACCTGCGATGGTCAGATATTATGTCACTATGAAGTAACACATAACGATGTGCTTGTGCTAAGGATTTTTGATCAAGTACAATACCTTCACCTCTTCCCAAGAATTTTCCAGCAGTTAAGAACTTATACAGTTCTGCATTCTCCACAAAGTCATTATGCCGTTGAGGTCGACTAAAAATAGTCTCTATACCTTGAAGATATCTTGAACAAAATGTCAAACATTCATCCGCAATATATGCTTCAGCAATCGAGCCTTCGGGATAGGCTCTATTTCGCACATAATCTTTAAGACGCACAAGATACCTTCAAGAATTAAATATTTATTAAAATATCAGTATGCTGTTGTTTCTAATAAAATTATCAAAAGATTTAAGGTTTGCAATAATACCTCTCAATAGGATACATCCATCTATAATGTACCGGTCCACCAACTTTAACTTCTGAAGCTAGGTGAATGAGCAGATGTACCATAATAGTGAAAAATCCAAGAGGAAAAATCTTTTCCATCTGGCAAAGTGTAATTGCAATATCCGATTCTAACTGATCAAGTTCCCGAGGATCAATAACTTTGGAACATAATGCCTTAAAGAATGACGATAATCGAAGTACAATTGTAACAACTTGTTTCGGCAATGACGATCTTAAAGCTATTGGAAAAATATCTTGCATCAATATGTGACCATCATGACTTTTAAGATTTGAAAGTTTTCGATCCTTTAGATGCACACATCGTGAAATATTCGATGCATATCCATCGGGTACTTTGATACTTTTCAAAACTCCCAAAAAATTATCCTTTTCTCGAGCAGACATTGTGTAACATGCAGGAGGCACATAAATTCTATCATTAGCAAGCATTTTAGGATGAAGTTCCTGTCGGATACCCATTTCTTTTAAATCAAGACGTGCCTTCATGTTATCTTTGCTCTTTCCATCAAGGTTTAAAAATGTTCCAAGTAAATTATCGCAAATATTCTTCTCTATATGCATGACATCAAGATTGTGCCGAATAAGATTATGTTTCCAATAAGGTAAGTCAAAAAAGATACTTCATTTTTTTCATAAATGTTTACTTGGCTGTTGTGTAGATGCTATCTGTGTGTCTTCCTCATTTTCATCCTCGAAATAATTGTCTGGATCTTGAAACAACTCTGCATCTATAGTACTGATACTGACTTCCTCTGGTAACCCTTCGTGCACTGAGCTTTCAACATCATCCCTTCCTCTTTTTTTAGAGGACTTTGAGTGCTTACTATAGCTGTAATTCATGCCATCCATTTGTCTATGAACATCAGTTCCAGAAGGTAGAATAGGGGCACATCCCAATTCTATAGTACCATCAAACAAATCTTTCTGAAATTGAAACGGATGATTTGCTTCCAACCATCGACGATGTCCCATGTAACAAAATTTACCTCCATGTTTTAACCAAATTGAATGTGTTGAATCTTCACAACAAGGACATGCGACCCGTCCCTTTGTACTCCAGCCAGATAAATTGGCATATGCTGGAAAATCATTAATAGTCCATAACAAAGCTGCCCGTAGTTTAAATGTTTGGCCGTTGGAAGCATCAAATGCATCAACACCCTCCCACAACTGTTTCAATTCCTCTATCAAAGGCTGTAGAAAAATATCAATATCATTGCCTGGACCCTTATCTCCTGGAATAACCATTGACAAGATAAGTGATGATTGTTTCATGCACATCCACGGTGGCAAATTGTAAGGTATCAAAACGACTGGCCAAGTGCTGTAGGTAGAACTCAGGGTCCGAAATGGATTGAAGCCATCAGAAGCTAAGCCAAACCTAACACTGCGAACATCAGAGGCAAAATCAGGATGCCTATCATCAAATGCTTTCCATTGAAGACTATCTGCTGGATGTCTCAACATTCCATCCTTTGTACGTCCTTCATGATGCCATCTCATTGATGAAGCTGTTTTTGATGATGCATAAATCCTTTTCAATCTAGGTATAAGAGAAAAGTAACGCAATACCTTGGCCGGTTTCTTTTTACTCCGCGTTGCATCCACTTCATTCAGTACATCATCTCGATCTTCTTTTTGTGTTATCCATCTTGAAGATCCACATACATTGCATGACTCTTGATTAGTATTTTCACCCCGATATAACATACAATCTTTCGGACAACTATGAATCTTTTCGTATCCAAGATCCAATTCCTTTACTACTTTCTTGGCTTCATAATACGATGGTGGTAAACGAGTACTTTCTGGAAATACATCCTTTAATAACTTGAGCAGCATGGTAAAACTCTTTCCAGAACATCCATTCAAGTATTTTATATGAAATAAATGTACAAGAAAAGAAATCTTAGAAAATTTTATACAATCCGGATATAATTCTTCGTCTGCATCTTTCATTAAGGTGTGATAATGAGCTGTCTCATCATTAGATGTATGTATGGGCTCCTCAACATGCATACGTTCCGTATGCGTACATCCATCAAACATCCCAACTGTTTCTTGTATACTACTGGATTCTCTTAAATTTTGAACATCAAATCCAAAAGCATCTGTGATCAAACCCCTTATATCATCATCTCTTGCAGAATTATCTTCTAGGCTAGTGGATCCGCAATGAGTCAGGGGTTGGTTACATGATGATGGCAACATAGATTCTCCATGAAAAATTCAGTCGGTATAACCTCTTAAAAAACCATTCCATACCAAATGTTCTTCAACATTTTGTGGATCTAAAGAAGAACTATTTACACATTTCCGACATGGACATAAAATCTTTCCATTCAAACTACTTTTCTCCATACCAAATTTAATGAAGTCATGAACTCCATCTAAATATTCTTTACTATTCCTTGGTTTATTTATCCAACTTTTGTCCATTGTAGGATAAACTGACCGAACTTGCAATTTATCTAAAAATAAAAAAAAATTATACAATCTATATTAATGCAATGAGTAAAAAATATCAGTCATTTCATAAAATCCAAAAAAATAACAGCTAGATAAAGTTTACATAGTAAATGCTTGCTATCATCAACTAATAGGTAAAGAAGGTCCTATCCCATTCAGAAAATGCATTAATTCTATAGGTCAATTACAAAAATCAAATGATATGCAACAAGAGCCGAAAAAAATTTCGACAGCATTTCCCCTTAGTTCTTCCGTATAGGAAGAACAAAAGGAAAATACCATCCGAAATTTATTCCGAACCCTCAGCATACCATTTGATTATGATAATGACCTATAGAATTACTCACATTTTCCAAACTGTCCATACTGGACAATCAATTGATCAATGTACATAATTCTTTTATCCGTACAAAAATAAATAAATGTACGGATACAATAGAATATGTACATTAATCAAAAGACGGGTCTATGTTTCTATGCAATGTAATTTTTTTTTTAAAATTAATTCATAATTAACATTGCCTGGTATTAAATTCACAACCATCACAAAAACACCCATGAAAATCTACTTAGCATGCATTTGAAAATCTAGCCATTTCTGTGATAAAAAGTTGCAACTAATACTACAATTTAATGAGAGATTATCAACCAACTTGAATATTTCACAATGATATAGAAAACTATGCACCATGTGCTCATAATCTCCATATAACAGAAAAGATATTTAACTTTTCAATCACAACAAAATGAAGTCTAATTTGATAAATGAAAAGCTTGATATCTCGCTAGCATTAGGCTAAGAGCCACAAGGAAAAAAAAAATAAGTGTCATTTGATTGGACTGATCAGTAGTATGTGAACATTAGACCATACAAATCAAACAAAGCCACTTTCAACCATAAATACATGTCAAATAAGGACATACAAACTAGATTTGGGTAGTCACATCCTTTGTAGTTTACCTTAGATATTATTAGTATTTTTTGGTACAAACCTTGAATACCGTTTGATCACTCATATTTTATTGTATTATGATATTCCTTGCATAACCTAATAGAAACTACTATTTATACTTTTCACAAAAGGGAACCTAGTGTTGGAAGTGAAAAGGAAAGTAGTTTAAATTACTTTATTGTGCTAGGTAGTTATCTGTAATTTTTAGTTTCATCATGAGTGCATGACATGTATAAGGCTTGTGGTTTTGTTTTCTTCTCCTGTTACTCTATTCTTTTTAATTTGTTAAAATTGTCACCCTTAATGACTAGACTTACCATTTTCTATTAAATATGCTTACTGTTTTTATGTGTTGTTACAATCAATGTCTGGTGATCGAACCAAATGACAGCAAATCGCATGCCTTGAGACAATTTGCATCTAAAAACTAGAATTATTTCGTGCAGAATATTATTAGCTCTGGGTCTCTGGCCTCCAAGTCTTGGGCAATCTATTTGCCTTCAAGCATTGAGGCAAATTTGCAGCTAATAAAGCAAAATTTCACCCCAAAATAAAAGCACATTATATATATATATATATATATATATATATATATATATATATATATATATATATATATAGACATACATATGATTATTTGTTTATTTGTTTTACAGGTGTGGTGGACTGAATTGAAGGCAAAACACTAAGAAAAAAAATACCCTCGTTTCTCTCCGAGTGAGGATGTTTGCTCTCTTCATCCTCTAAATTTGACATCTCCTTGCACACAAAACACTAGCCTTATAAAAAGCGAAGGCTGTGGGTGTAGGAGCAAATGTTGCCGTAGAAGTCAAGCCTCGGCTGCCAGGAGGCTCTGCTGACTACCATCACTACCCCATGCCTTCTCTCTCCACAACTTCTCCACCTGCTCAAAGGTGGAGAAGTTTTCTCTCTTCTCTTCCCCTCTCCTCCATTCCTTATCCATCTCTTCGGTCGCTACCCAACCCCTTCTCCTCTATGACACCATGCACCATCTTTGTTCCCCTTCTCCTTCACCTTTATCTCTGTCCTCCATATGGCCTGAACCACCACCTCACCCCTCTACCTGGGCACCTAGATTCATGCCTAGTCCTTGCCACTGGTAGCTTCAATGCTGCTCTCTTCATTCACAATAACCTTATCTCCACATACATCAAATACTTCAACCTAGCATTTACTTGCAACATATTGGACAAAATATCTATCAAAGATGCCCTTCTTTTTCCAAGCTTTCTACGAAACATAAGAAGTGAACTTTTTTGTACGTCCGCTGCTACAACTTTTCCAATGTGGCTTAAGTTCTAATACAACTTGAATTGCAGGGCTCCAAGTAGTTTGTTTACCTACTTGTTGTTGAGGCACTATTTCTTTAAACTATCATCAATTGCAAGTTTTTATCATGCGATGCATTTGCAGGTTTTACTCAAGAGAAAACCATCTTGTTTGGCTCTCTCCTCATCATGAAGCCTCCGTCAATCTTCCTTATTTTCAATCTGATCAAACTTCTGTTAGATTCATCTAAAAGAGACAAATATTAGATTTAAGTTGCATAAATTTTAAGCAGATCTGTGGTGAATCTCTATACAGGAGCATTCAAACTTTTAGTTGGATAGAAATTTGTGGTACTCTTTGTGTCTCCGGCACAAAGAGTACCACAAAGACAAATGCCACCATGGCCACACCAGCAATGATCAAAAAGGTTCCTGAAGTTCCCAAAACAGAGATGACTGAGAGGAATGTCTGCGCCACAATCAGGTTGGACACCCAATTCACGGTGGCCGACATGCCCCCGCACACGCCACGATAGGCCTATTGATTCGTGGAGAGCTTCCATGGCCGCTGGCGAGAAGAGGGATCGCCGGAGACCTTGGGAGGAGAACCGGTTCCGCGCCACCGCAGCCCACCTCCCCCCACGATCCGCGGCTTCTCTGCGCCACCACGCCCAGCCGGAGCCACCGCCCACCTACCCCCCGACAGCCCACCCCCTCCTATGGCCCGCGATTTCTCCACGGCACCAACCCCCCACCTACTCGCCCCCCCCTCACATTACCAAGAACTCAAAAGCTTAAATGACGAAGAGAAAAAGGGAGGAGAAGGACCAACCTCGGAGGACGGCGGCGGAGAGGTACTCGAGGACGGCGGCGAGGAAGACCGGAGCGCACCGGTGGCAGAGATGGGGACGGCGGCGAGGAAGACCGGAGAGAAAGATGGAAAGGGGCGGCGCGGTAAATAGATTAGGGCACGGGAGGAGGGTGGTATTAAACGAACCTAACGATGCTTTTTAGCGTCGTTAAAACGCGTCGGTATTTTATTTATTTAACGACGTTTTTTCTAAAAGCATCGGCGTTGACACGCACATAGTTTACGACGCTTTTAAGCGTCGTTAAAGAACGACGCTTTTTAAAAGCGTCGGCAGGTCAGCGCAATCTGCCGACGCTTTCAAAAGCGTCGGCAAGAAATAGTCGTTAATGTCCTCTTTTTTTGTAGTGTTTAGTCTTACAACCTTTTTCTCTTTGGGCTCAACTAGTTCCGTGGTCCTGGATATCTTATCATCCACCTGCTTATTGCTCTCCTATTTGACGTAAAATCTCTTCTATTGGCCAATGCATTCAATTTTAATTTATGTGGCTGATTGGTAATGGTGCCTCAATAAATACTTGGAGGGATCCATGGCTAACTAATATAACTCGCTGGCCATCCTTCATTAATGTGAATGTAAATCTGGAAGAGTTTATTGTAGCGGACTTTATCTTGTCCGATAATACATGGAATCTTTCTCCATTGGCCGGCATATTTAATACTGATATGATGACCATAATTACATCATTGCCCTTGGTGCAATCCATTTGGTCTGATCAGTTGGGCTGGGCCAAATCCAGATCTTTAACTGTTTCATCGAAAGATATTGGGGCTGCTCTCTTTTCATCTTCATCCCTCGTATTTAGTCATCATGCTGGTTAGATATGGCATCTGAAAGTTCCTAAACATATCAAATGCTTCTGCTGGAAGCTATTTTGGCAACGGCTACCTATGAAAGAACTGTTGTTGTATAGAAACATTCTACATTTGAATTCCCCCGCATGTGATATATGTGTCGACTCGGTGGAAGATTGTCAACATGTTATTATTACTTGTGCTTTTGCTAAACAATGCTGGTTCCTTTTGAGACAATATTATGGCTGTGCTATTCCATCTTCTTTGTCGGACTTTTTGACATCCCTAGCAAGTCCAAGATTTGAAAACAAAGGTAAGGCACTTGCTGTTTATATGGCATCACTCATTTGGTATGCAAGAAACTAGAGATTGTTTCCAGCACAATGTATACCACCCTTCCAACTGCTTCGTCTATGTGCCTGTTTTGCTAATGATTACTCATTTTCAAATAGTGCTTCTTCAGAAATAGTGACATCCCAGTTTAGGTACTAGGGAGGATGGGCAATCCTCGGCTGTGCATACAGCATCCTTTGTCTGCTAACTTAATTTTTTGGATGCCTCCTCCCTTTGGGATGCTCACTATCAACTTTGATGGGGCAGTAAACTCGACACATGCAGCAGGTGGATTTGTTATTCGAGACCATGAAGGTTCTATGCTTGTAATAGGTGGAAAACTTCTTTCATGTTCATCAGTTGCTTTTGCAGAGCTTATAGGAGCCTGGTCAGGTATCAAATATCTTATTACTCATCATTACACTCAACCAATTTGGATCCACGGGGACTCTTCAGTGGTAATCTCTTGCCTCCAGAATTTACGGCAAAATCGCATGACTCTTACCCCTTGGATGTAAGATATTAATTTATGGTTTACTCGATTTCCTCAAATTAAAAGCTCTCCTATTTGTCGAGAAGGCAATCAAGCAGCTGACCGGGCTGCCTCATATGCCTTGTCAGGTGATTTTGCTTTTAGCTCCAATCATTTGCCTCAGCATCCTGACTTAGTTTGCATTTTAAAGGCTGATGCCTATTCAATAGCATTTCCATGACATAGGCTTCTCTGATACATATACTTTTGCATGTATTGTATAATGAGATGATGTTGGATTTGCTATGACTGGCTGCTACTTCGGGCTATTGAACATTCTGCATGTGTTGTCTGCTTCATATCCATGGAGCCTCATCGCCCCCTGCACTCTTTTGAATATATTTCAATCTTACTCAGTGCTATGCAGGTGGACCAGTTGCTATGTGGTTGCTTCAAATCTCTTGTTACAGGCTCTAAGTTATGTGGTTTCATGCAATCCCAGGTGGACTAGCGCCATGTGGCTGCTTTACAACTCTTGTTACAGGTTCTCTGCTTGGTCACTTATCCTATTCAGAATCATCCTTTAATGGCCATTCTCAGGAATGTTATCTTGGTGGTCGTTACTACAGTTTTCTTTACTTCTGTCTCTCCTGTGTACACTGTGCTTTACGTTTTGGGTTTGTATTCTATTTAGCTTATGCATGAGTTCTGTAGACTTCATGTTACTCTCTTTTGGTTTGTAGACTTCTTATTCTGGTAATAGAGAAATCCTTATCTGTTCAAAAAAAAAAAAGGAAAACCTTGCAAAATTGGAAGCCTACTCTATATTTCCTTCTGGGTGGCCGCCACATATGACTTTTGTCCGTCTGCACCGATGCCTTGGTATTATCCTTTCAAAAAAAAAAAAAAAAAACTCTTCCATAAGAGTAGCTACTTCATTAATTACTAGGCTCCACTTCATTAATTTCTAAGAGTAAACACAAACTAGCCATGCAAAAACAAAAACCTACACTTTGCTACAGAAATAAAAAGAAACGTCTAAAGAATAATACTGACTTCCAGGATAAACACGAATCCTTTAGAATAAATACGGAATGTACATGCATAAACTATGATTGATAAACATATAATTAAGCTCAACAACTACTAATTATTAATAGTAAATACTATTGAACTACATTTTCAACCTTAATTAAATTATGAGTTACTCCAAAAATAATTGATCCAAATAGGTTTGATCTAACAAAGTTGGTTCATTGTTATAGCATCAAACACTTCTATGTTGCATAATTCATCATAGAGTATTTTTTATCATTAATATTTTTGAAATTCATTTCCTTTTAAGTACACCTGCTCAGTCTGGTGACTTACTTTGCATAGCCTCCACAAAATTAATGATTTCCCTATTGTTAGAGGTGGACGATGCAAACTGATAATGAATTAGTTTGGTGTTTTCATGGAGAGAGAAGAATATTGGGAAGTGATTGAGTCTCTAAATTCGTACACATGATTTTGTCAGGCCATCACTTTATATTTTTGAGGCATAAAATTTGTTCAAGGAAAACTTCAAGTTATATCGTCAAAAGGGAATTGGAACGTCTAAGTTTCACTCCTCCTAAACTGAACTCTCAAGATGTATGAAGCTAATTGGTGTCATACCCCGAACTCAGTATTCAGGTCGGAAACATCATGTACACACTCTTTAGGACAAGACTCTAAAAAATATGCAAGGTTTTAAAATCCATTACAACCTCAAGATCCCGTGAACACTATGAATCTCAATTCATAACAAATATTTCATATTAACAAATATCTATCCAATATAATTTATAAACTTGATCATCCAATTGTTACTGATAATGCTCTGTCTAATCAATCCTTTCAAACAACAATCTGAACCTTAGCCAAGTATAAGTATCCTATAACTCTAAAAAAGAAAAGGGAGAAGGAGGTGGTTTGCTTTATAGTCCAATAAGAATCCCCACACACTCATATCAATATAATAATAATTTGAAAATAACAAAAGAAAAGTATCAAAAGAAAACATAAGCTATAAAATCTTGTATCAAGTATCCAGTATAATTCAATACTAATATATACAAAAACATACATTATATACCATCATAATCTTTTTCAAAACTAATAGACCACACATATCTAATTAAGTAGCCTCTTTTTACTTAATTATGATTTTATGTCTTATCATCCATATTTTATTAACTTGATCCAGATCAATAAGCAATTGTCTTTAGGGTTATGAATTAATCACCTTCACACTCCAACTTATGACCAACAAACCAAAAACCATGCTTCAGCTCGTGGTGGGAATCCATAATAACTGCGCTCAGCTGGCAGTAGAAAATCAGAATAACCACACTTCAACCTATAGTGGTAAACCAAGAATAACCATACTTCAGCATGTGGTGGCAAACCAAGAATATTCATGCTTCAACCCACCATGGCAAACCAAGAATATCAGCTCTCTAGCCCATGGTGGCAAACTCAAATATCACGTATCTGTTTGTGGTGAGTTTATTCTTAGTATTATATTTTTGTCCATGGTGGGTTATTCTCGTACCATATTTCTATCGATGATGGACTATTCTCAATGCCACATTCCTATCCATAGCGGACTATTCTTAGTATCATGTTCTTACTCATGATGAGACTATTCTCAGTTTAATGTGACTAGCCCAAATATGCCTTTTTGATCATCAATTATTAAATCTCAATTATAGTAGACAAATATTATAATAAAATATTATCACTATAAGAATATTTATGATTAACGATGGCTATTAGCGATGGCTTATTAGCCATCGTTAATAATCATATTTAACGATGACTTATTACAATGGATAAAAAAACCATCGTTAAAGGGTAAAGAACTATTAGCGATGAAATGTGTTATTATTAGCAAAGGCGTTAGCCGTCACTATAACATGGATGGTACTTAAATTTTAATTATTTATTTTTCTCCATAGAAAATATATAGGCAACGGCATTATGCTCATTAGTGATGCAATAAGTCACCACCCTAATAATTGTCGATGCCCTAAAATATTTTTCTTCTTTTCGATCGATCATTTCCCCGCCACCCCCTTCTTCCCCTATTGTGCTTGTTCCCCCACCGCACTATCGGAACCCCCATTGGATCTCACATCCCCATACCATCGGATCCTCCATCCCCGCACCATCAGATCCCTTATCCTCGTGCCCCCTCCCTGCATCGTCGGAACCCCCATCGGATTTCCCATCCCTGTATCATTTTCCCTACACTGCATCGTCGGATCCCCCATCCTCGCACCATCATCCCCACACTGTTGGAACCCTCGTCGATGCACTACCATCCCCATGCTACTGAAACCCCCATCCACACGCTGACTGCCCCACACCACCGTCCCCTCACCGTCAGAACCCCCACCCCTGGAACTGTCGGAATCCTCGCACCCTTGCTGTCCTCCCTTGCCATCTTTCCTCATCCTTCCCTCTTCTTCTCCATCACTAAGAGTGACTAGTAGCGACGGTGGCGGCGATGGCAACGGAGCCATCGCCACTTGCCGCTGTTGGTAATTAAGCTGCATTAATTAAATTTAATTAATTGGTAATTGAAAGATCTGTTAGGGGTGTAAAAAATTTTGATTAAACCTCCTAAACCATCCAACCCGATTTGAGCCGAACCAAATATGGCAGTTTGGTGGTTTAACTGATTCTCGATCGAATAAAATAAAAAAATAGATATTTTGGTTTGGTTATAAGTTTATTTATTTATGTGATCCATTGAAATCAAATACGAACTGACAAATTGAATTTAAATTACCATTATTTTATATATTTATATATACACCTATGTTATATGTTTCATATATTTATATATACACTTATGTTACATGTATATTCAAAGTTGGACCTTGTACTTTATATGAATTAAGAATCTAAAATATTGATTTGGTCCTATTTCGATCGACCAATCCATTTAAATCAAAAAACTGTTCAAACAATTCAAATACTTGAAAAAGTTATATGAACAAACCGAACCGATACAAAACTGAATCTAAGAAACCGATTGTGTTTAGTCAAATATTTAGTTTTAGAAACCTCTAAAACTGAAATATCGATTCAATTTGAAAAAATCACTTAAAATCGAACTGATCGAACCATTTTCAGCCCTAGGATTTGTGGACTTAAGAGAAAATAATTATTTATTTTTTCTTAATTAATTGGTAATTGATAAGACCTTCTATATCTATTAGTTGATAATAGGATGTATTTATTATATAAGCCATTAGAAAGAATAAACTAATTATATAATAATTTTTTTGATTTGTATATGCAGAATCCTTAGGTAGTGTGCCATGGACCGTAGTTGAATAGACCATCGAGTAGTCAACAGGATAATTTTTACTGAATATAGAGAGGGTGTAAAGTACTTCTATGATTATACTTTTAAAAATGTAGCACTCTTACATCAAGGATGGCTCATTGTCCTTCTAAGAGATATGGTAATAGAGAAATACTTGATAGAGATACAATGAATTTTTATTTATATAGCAGTGAATTTATATCCAACTACAAGCATTAATACCTGTATGGAGAGAAGTGTGAGACAATTGCAGGGGTTAGAAGTGAACAGAACAAGAATATAAATAGAATGATAGACATGATTATGGATGTAGTTGGTCCTGAATTTAACTGAAATATTGAGGATGATCCAGAAGCTAGTAGCGGCAATTTCTTTTGTATACTGAGAGATGTTATAGTCGGAATGTGAAATACACACAGTATTATCAGCTGTGTCAGAATTGTTGAAATTGAAGATCAAGTTTAATATGACAGCCAATTATTATAACAGGATGATAGCAATCATAAAAAAAATACTACCAAAGAATGAGAAGCTTGTTGGGAGCTTCTATGCTTCAAAAAAAATAATGAAAGGATTAGACATGGGATACAAAAAGATAGATGCATACCATAATGATTGCATACTTTTTTATAAGGAGGGCCAACTGAAGAGCTTATGTGATGTATGCAGTAAAAATAGATTTAAGCTGAGATAAGAGGGTAGGAATCAGAATAACATACCAGACAAGATTCTTTGAAATCTTTCCTTAACTTCAAAGCTTCAGAGGCTCTACTTATCCAAGAATATTGTCAGACAGATGAGATGGCACAAAGAAGGGATTTGCAAGCACTCCGATATGTTGAGTCATCCGTCAAACGGTGAGGTATAGAAAAAATTTGATGCTTGCCATACTTTATTTGCTCAAAAATCATGCAATATTCGACTGGATCTATCTACTGATGGGCTTACACAATTCAATCATGCAACAACCCCTTATTCATATTGACCAGTCTTTATTACTCCATACAATCTGCCACCTAGAATGTATATAAAATAATATAATATTTTTCTTACATTAGTCATTCTTGGACCATGACACCCCAGTAGAAGCATTGATGTATATCTAAAGTCTCTTGTTGATGAGCTGAAATTTTTATAATTCAATGGCATACGTACTTTTGATGCATCGAAGAAGCAGAATTTTGTAATGAAGACTGCATTGATGTGGACTATTAGCAATTTTTTTGCTTGTGGAATCTTGATAGGATGGAGAACTTATGGGAAGCTAGCATGTCTTTATTGCATGGAGAATATAAAATCATTTCAATTTGAATATGGTCGGAAGCCCTGCTAGTTCGATTGTCATCATCAATTTCTCCCCAGCATTATCCTTTTGGAAAGAAATGGGATAGTTTCAAGAGAAATAAGATAGAGAAGGACCGTGGCCCCTGCGACTCAGTGGTGTGGAAGTATTTCAGAGGGTATCCCAACTGGACAAAGTCTAATTTGGTATACTATTTGGCATAGCCTAGCACTTCAAAATATGTTTTCTAATGATCTTTAAAAAAAATATAATTCTTTTGCTTAATTTGATTTATGATCTCTATTTTCCATTTGATAACATAAGTCAAATATATATATATATATATATATATATATAGACACACACACACACACACACACACACACACACACACACACACACATATATATATATATATTGATACTAAACCACAGATGATTAGAATAAAGATATCTATTATCTTGCACTTTGTGTAATATGTATCTGACCTGTGCCATTAGATTATGTGGCTATAGCTTGACGTTGAGATTAGTATCAGTTTCCAAAAAGCATACTCTTTAAAAGTAAAAGCATATTATTCTCTGAATTCTGATATGCCCAGTCAATGGTATATTATAAATTCTTTGATTTACTATTTGCTAGCATGCTTAAATCCACTTTGATATGTTATATTGCTTATTGGGCTGGTTTAGCTTGTTTTTTCTTTTTCTATTTTTCAAATTCTAAATCATGAATTGCTTGAGACTCAGGGGAGTGCACTACATTGTTTGAAGCAATTATTAGATCTAGCAGTCTAGGTCACCTATGTCACTTGGTCTTCTTATTAGTTTAGCCTAGATCTGAAGATTTTTATCCAAATTGAATATCAGTAATATTTTGGAATTTAATGGTTTGAATTATCTTGAGTTATTTGTTGATGGAAATGATTTATTAGAATCTTTATTAAAATAATTTTTGAGGATTGAAGAAATTTTATTATTATCCTAAAATAATTTGATCAGTAGCCTTGTATGCTTATATGGTCCACCCTGCAGGTATATGAAGCCCATCACGTGCTCAGTTCGGGGCGTAACATGTACCATGGAAGGTGCAGTCCAACAACTGATTCAAGGAACTATGCAGTGGAAGTTTACTATTTTATCACTTTGATATCAACTAGTCAAAGGTCACTGGACAATTAAAATCCAAAAGACACTGCTGGAAGGAGAAAACAATTCATTACGAACCAGTAGTTTCAGTCATGATTCTTTCTTTCAATAGTGTTAATGGAACAATATATTCATAATTATGTCCTTTACACCGCATTGATATGTCATCTCCTGTGAAGATATTGTTGTAATCCGCTACCACTTCATGAGGAGTGCTTTTGGTTCGCGAGAAGCTTTGTACCAGCATGCTAACTTTTAATTCTCACTGTTGTTGCTACAAGAATGCATTCGTGCATTTTATAGAATCATGCAATTTGGAATTTGATTTCTGCCAAGACACCGTCTGTTCCACGATTTTGGTGCACCAAACATCAAGGAGATTCTAAAGTTGTTTTCTGAATTTGAAAGTTCCTCCTTTTGGTTGCTTGCCAATTTACATGTGCACTGCATGTACTTTTGCTCCCTATTTTGTTTAAAGGGGAAATGAAAAAAAGGAACAACATTGTGATGTAACATTATTATGAGGACCAGATATGTGTTTCGGATACTTTTGCTCCCTGGGTAGATCTCTAGTATTTATAAAGAGCTTAGAAACCTAAATTTTATCTTTCCACTAGTATTTATAAGGGAATCCCCATGTAAGAGAGCCAGTAATGGATCGTTTGTCTGTAGGATCACCAGCCCTATCAGTATTGAAATATGTATGAAGCTCTAGGGATGAGTTAGACAAAAAATGCAGACCATAAATTACTATTCCTTTAACATATCTCAAGATGCGAAGGATGGCCGCAAAGTGTGCAGAGCGAGGTGCACTCATAAATTGACTCACTATATAAATAGCATAGAAGATATCTGATCGAGTAACGGTTAGATAAACTAGACTCCCAATAAGCTGTTGATAAAAAGTGGGACCAGAAAGAGGATCACCGTTATCGGGATAAAATTTTGCGTTGGTCTCAATTGGAGTATCCACGATTTTGCTATCTGTCAGACCAACTCTAGTGAATAAATCAGAAGTATATTTAACTTGAGATAGATAACAACCTTCAAAATGAGTGGAAACCTCAAGTCTAAGAGAATAATTAAGGGGACCAGATCCTTCATTTCAAATTGCTTATGAAGAAAGTTTTCAAGATCATCAATGCTACTAAGATCATCCCGAGTAACAATCATATCGTTGATATAGAGAAGTAGCAGAATAGTCCCCGAGTTGGTATGTCATACAAAAAGGGCTAAATCATGAGAGCTGGAGGTAAAGCCAAACCATAGAATAGTATAACTGAATTTTGAGAACCATGCACATAAAGCTTGTTTGATACCATATAATGCTTGGCAAAGTCTGCAGACTATATTAGCAGGATGATCATACCCCGATGGTGGTTGTATATATATTTTTTTGAAGATCATCATTAAGAAAGACATTCTTAACATCCATTTGAAATAATTGCCAGTGTTTTACAGCTGCAATGGCTAGAAGAGTTCTCATAGATGTGAGTCACACTATCAGGGCAAAAGTTTCCTCATAATCAATCCCATATTCTTGTGTGAATTCTTTAGCGATAAGGTGAGCTTTATACCGCTCAACATAACTATGTGATCAAGTTTTGATCTTGTATATCCATTTGCACCCAACTGGAGTCTTTCCAAGAGATAAGTCAACCAAGTTTTATGTATAAGTTTTAGTAGGTGCCTTAAGTTCTTATGTCATAGCTTTCTGCCAAAAAGGGGGTTAGGAGAGGCCTCCCAAAAGGTGCGAGGCTCATGAATTAAAGCAACAGTAGAATAGCAATGATAGTCATGAAGATAAGCTGGAAGTTACCTTACTCTGGTAGATCGACGAGGTGCATGTGAGACTGGCGGTGTGCAAGTTTGGTGCATTATCAGGATCATCAAACTATCTAGATGCATCAAAAGCAAGTGAAGATGAGTCATTTGAGCTTTTTGAGCTACTAATGTTAGCATCTAGAAGTAGATCTAGTGATAGGTTTGTGAAGAATAGTAAGTTGCCAGTATTATGCATATTAAAATCAAAAAGACTAGAAAACATCTTATGTTCCCAGAAGGTAATATAACGTGAGATGCACAAATGTTTAGAAATAGGATCATAACACCTATACACTTTGTGTTCTATACCATAACCAAGAAAACAGTAAAGGCGAGAGTGGGGCTCTAATTTTGTGTGTTCATGTGGTTGAAGGTGAATAAAACATGCACAATCAAAGACTTTAAAAAGGGTATATGTTGGGGGCCTACCATAGAGACATTCAGGTGGGGATTGATTTTTAAGGATAGAAGAGGGAACATGATTAATAGTGTATATAGCCGTCAAACCCAAAAGACTTCAAGAATTGATGCAGAAATAAGCATAGTTCTAACTGATTCCAAAATATGCCTATACATTCTTTCTACTCTGTTGTTTTGTTGAGAAGTGCCAGGATAGGAGTATTGTGATTGTTAGAAAATGGGTAGGGTACATGTATGGATTTCAAAATCTTTTTGAAGTAGCAATAGAAATGATCTAGATTAAATCCTTTAACCCCACATGTAATAAATTTAATCTATATCTATCTGAGCTCTGGATCTAAAACATACATATAATCTAAAAATTAAAATAAAAAAATTGAGATCGGATCTCAATACCTTTCACGGATTGAAATTCACTGCAACCAATGATCCTAGATCTGAAGGTTCCTGAGCCGCATATGTATCCAGCCTCTACAAGTATACATCGAGATCGATCTTGAACTTTTTTTCTCGTTATACATCCATCTTCTCCAAGAAGAATCTCAGCCTTTTAGATCTTTGATCAACTCTTGATCACGATCTCAATGCTTGAACTGCAGCCTTTCTCCCTGTTCATTACTGTAGAAGAGATCACCCTCAACTTAAGCATGTAGGAAGATGGGACATCCAATCCTTGGGCATTGGAAAGAGAAGGGGAAGAGAAGATAGCATGGAGATGGGGAGGAGATGGAGATCTGAATTCTCAATTCAATTTTTTTGAAACTCTAGGAGACTATCTCTTAAATAGATCTTTTCTTGATTCCAAATCAATCTCCAATCAATCTAAAAAGGCTAGTCCTTATCATATAAGCTTTCTTACCTTTTTAATCTAATTTTTTTTAAAAAAATTAGTTCCAATTGGAAAGGTCTTCGCCACATATGGCAAGTAGATAGGGCACCCCACATTCCATAGGCAAGTAGAGTGGGCACCCTTATCAAATGGGGAAAGTAGTTGGGGTGCCAACTCTTGATGCCCCTTAGAGTTTTATGCACACAAGATAGGGGGCATAGCCCCTCTCTCTCTCCTTTCATGCTAAAGCAAAAGAGGGGTGGGCCCCTCTCTTCTTACGCCCACTCCAAGAGGTGTGTGCCCCTTGGACTTTCCAAAAAGGGAGGCATGCACCTCCTCTCTCTTTTCAATTATTTCACACCACAAAAGAAAATAGCAAGGGAAAAAATAAGAAAATTTGTTTGCCAACTAATTAACTTGATCCAATCCTTTTGGGCCCTCAAATGAGTGTCTCTCTAAATCCAAATCAAAATGGATCTAGTTAAGGTTCAAGGCTATAGACTTGATCCAGTCCTTATGTAATAAGGAATCCAAGTTCAGAGAAGAATTTGATTTAACCATGTGTTAGCATGGTTCTCCAAAATCTAATAGGATTTCACTAAATCCTAACTCAATTGAAATTTCATAAGTTTAATTGGTTAATTCAAGATTAAATCTCTTAATATGTGACCCCATAAATTTCATTCTATCTAGTAGTGAGATATATTATGATCTCCATTATAATATCATCAAAACTTTTTTCGATGGGTTGGAACAATTCCAACTCTACCCTTCGAAGATCATCGATCATTAAGATGACATCCGATGAGTCCCACAATCCATCAGTAATATCTAGCAGTATGTAGTGGCAACTTAGTAGAATGAAAATATAAATCTCTAGGTGCAGTTATCGTGTGATTCAGTCCTTCTATCATGAGTTCCAACTTGAATAGACGTCATGGAGAACTCGTCAGACACTATCTCAGTCATATGCAAGATTGGCTCGACTCGAGTTTACTTGTGAATCTCATGAAAAAATTTTTCAGTATTTACACTTGCTTTGATCAAAAATTTTCTGAACTCAGTTTTACAAATCGCATAGGACTTCTCTTTTTCTACCAAGATCGATAGATTTCATCTAGATGCATCCTACTCCTAACAGCGAACTTGAATCTGCTGTAGCCAATATACACAGCAAGGATCCAAATGGTTAAGGACTAAGAAAATGTGTAGTCAAACTCAGTAGCCTCACTGTGAATAGCCGATGACACCACAGATCAAAGGACCACTCATACCATTACAGCATCGAGACAACTACTGACGAGTGAGTAGACATCTAAATGATTTCTCTTGTTAGTCATACTTAGTGCAAGTTATTCTCTAACAACCATCTGTACTTTCATCCAAGTGTCCCTACACTGCAGATCCGAGATTCATCTGTCCAAAAGAAAGGTGACCCATGCATCGATCTTTAAATGGATTGATCACTGTCCTCTGTGACGATCCTTTAATTGAAAGTATTTAGAAACTAACTACTAATTAATGTATGTCTCAAATTCTCAACACCTTGAGAATATATAAAATTATCTTTGTTAATTTTTAGGACAAATCATGGACACATAAACATGATTGAAAATAAAAATATCTTTTATTATTAATAAAAATATTACAAGTATAAAATTAAGTCCTAAAATTACAAAATGTGTCAGCCAATAATTGGCTTCTAGGATACTCATCTAACAAATTCCTACTTGATCTAAAGCCAATTGGCCATATACCTAAGACCTATCTTCTCAAGGTGAGCTTTGGTCTTCTGCTGGCTGAGAGGCTTGGTCAGTAAGTCCGTCATGTTCTGTGTAGAGTCGACTCTCGCATCTCAATGAATTTTTTCTCGAGGTATTCGCATACGATGTGAAATCATCGCTCTATATGCTTGGACTTCTGGTGAGATCTGGGCTCCTTAGTGAGGACTATGGTGCTGTTGTTATTGCAGTGTAGTGCAATGGAATCACACCTAGCTCCGCAATGAACTTTTTAAACTAGAAAGCTTCCTTAACAGCTTCAGAGATGGTGATGTACTTGGCTTCCACGATCGAATCTGCAATGACCGATTGTTTGGAATTCTTTCAGCTAATCGATCCTCTATTACATAAGAAAATATACCCCGATGTAGACTTTCTATCATCGACATCAGTCATAAAGTTTGAGTTGGTGTATCTCTCTATTTTCAGCTCTGATCCTCCATCAAAGATCAAGAACAAATCCTTAGTTCTTCTCAAGTACTTAAGAATATTTTTTACAGCAATGCAGTGTTCTTCATCTGGATTCGCCTGATATCTGCTCATGACACCCACGGCAAGGGCTATATCAGGTCGTATATATAACATGGCATACATGAGACTCTCTATTGTCGAAGCATAAGGGATCTTGCTTATGTGCTGAATCTCCTCAGGTGTGTCAGGGCACATCTTTTTGAAGAGATAAATGCTATGTCTGAGGGGCAAGAGATCCCCTTTAGAGTTTTTCATGCTGAACCTTTTCAACATCTTCTCTATGTACAGACGCTGTGAGAGTCCTATTATTCTCTTAGATCTATCCCTATAGACCTTTATACCAAGAATGTAGGAAGCTTCTCCTAGGTCTTTCATGGCGAATTCATTTGACAATCATACTTTGATCGATGTCAGTATGGGAATATCATTTTCAATCAGAAGAATGTCATCCATATACAACATAAAAAATGTGACAGCACTCTCACTGACCTTTTTATGCACATACGACTCCTCCTTATTTTTGATGAAATCAAACACTTTGATCACATCATTAAAGTGAGTATTCTAACTTCGAGGTGCTTGCTTGAGTCCATATATAGACTTTTGCATCTTGCAGACTTTATGATCACTATCACTGGATGTGAAATCTAAATATTGCTCTATGTAGATATCTTCTTGAAGATATCTATTTAGGAAGGCAGTTTTCATATCCATCTGTCAAATTTTATGATCGTGAAAAGCTGCAATCATAAACAGTTTTAATAGATTTCAGCATGGCCATGGACGAAAAGATTTTCTGATAGTCTATGCCTTTGCATTGACTATAATTTTTTGCAACCAGTCTTGCCTTATAGATCTCTACCTGACCATCTGATCTAATTTTTTTTTATAAATTCATTTACATCTAATAGGTACAATACCTTCAGGTGGATCTACTAAGGTCCAAAGCTGGTTAGAATGTATGAAGTCAATTTTTGACTTCATCACTTCCATCCATCTCTCGAAGTTAATATCTAACATCGTCTCATTATAGGTCTTGGGATCCTTCCTAATATCCTTATGTCCCATAAGGAATACTTTCTCTAAATCCTCTGTAAGAATACCTAGTACCTTTCAAAAAGATGGAAGATCTTATTTAATCTACAAGGTGGAAGAGGTATCATATCTACTGACTTACTATTGGGTTCAAGTTCTTGGACTTGACGCTCTTCAGATACCTTTTCTTCGAGCTCAATCTTCCTCCCACTGCCTCCATCTTGGATAAACTTTTTTTTTAAGAAATGACATGATGGCTCACAATCACATTGTGATCCTCAGAAAGATGGAAGTAGTATCCCATAGATTCTTTAGGATACCTTATAAAATGAATTTTAAAAGATCTAGCCTCTAACTTATCCATTTGTTGTCGTTTGACATGAATCAGACATCCCCAAATCTTGAGATACCTAAGAACTAGCTTCTTACCATGCCATAACTCATATGGTGTGGTAGAAACAAATTTAGAGGATCTCTGATTTAAAAGATGACTTGCAAAAAATAATGTATGTCCTCAGAAAAAGATAGAAAGATCTGTAAAGCTCATCATGGACTGAATCATATCTAATAGGGTCTGATTCCTCCTTTCGGATATCCTGTTGAGCTGAAGCATCCCTAGAGGTGTCGATTATGAGACTATGCCGTTATCTTTAAGGTAGGTTCGAAATTCTCTGCTAAGGTATTTTCCTCCTCGATCTAATCGAAGAACCTTTATGGGTTTTTTGATTTATTTTTCTACTTCATGTCTTAATTCAATAAATTTTTCAAAGATTTCAGACTTTCGATGCATCAAATATATAAAACAATACCATGAATAATCATCAATAAAAATTATAAAAGTAGACATAGCCATCCTTAGCTTGTACATTAAATAGACTACATACGTCAGTATGTACCAGGGCTAATATCTCCGTGGCCCTTTCCCCTTATCCCACAGAGGGTAGCTTAGCCATTTTTTTTTGAAGATGGGACTCACAAATCGGATAAGACTCGAAAGTCAATGATCCGAGAAGATCATCTTTCTCCAGTTTGTTGAGTCTGTCCTCTCCTATATGGCCTAGCCTAAGGTGCTATAGATATTTTTGGCTAATCCTATCTCTAGGTCTTTTAGACCCTATGGCATTCACAGTTTGCTCGTTAATATTAACACTCGCATCTATATGCAAATAATAAAGACCATCAATTAAGAAAGCACATACAACAACTTTATTTTCAAAATAATTGCACACATATCTTTATTGAAATAAAAATTATAGTCATTCCGTGCCATCACAGATATGAAAATTAAATTCCTATTGGCTATAGGTACACAATAGTAGTCTTTCAATAATAATCTATATTCTAATAGTAGTCACAGAGGATAGATTCCGACGGCCATAACAATAACTCTTGCTCCATTGCCAGTTTGGAGAGTGATCTCACCTTTCCTCAGCCCCCTAACTTCTTCAAGACCCTGCATAGAAGTGCACAAGTGAGCACTTGAATTAGAATCTAGAACCCAACTAGAAGAAGAGGAAATCGTTAGATTAGATTCTATTATGAGCAAATCAGATGTACCTTCAAAAGGCCCATCCTTCTTCTGATTCTTTATAGTCGCTAGGTAGGCCAGACGGTTCCTTCTCTAAAGGCCTTCGATATTGTAGTGGAAATATTTTTTCTTATCATCGGTCTTCTTCAAAATCTACTTTTTGGGCTTAGCCTTGTTCTTTTGCTTCTTCGTAGGCTTCTTCTTTTTCTTATAAGAAGATTTTCTCTTAGAGGAAGCCTGCTTCATAGTTAGAACCGTACTCCTTAAACTTTTCAAAATGCCCTCAGCCGTCACCAACATGTTCAGCAAGTCAGACAAAGTACTATCAATTTTATTCATATGGTAGTCCATAATGAACTACCCATACAAATCAAAAAGAGAATGCAAGATCAAATCCACCTGTAATTTCTTATCCATGTTCATCCCGAGCTTCTAAAGCTCTTCGATACCCTTGATCATTGTCAAACAATGATCATTGACAGACTATCCATTATGCATTTTCGCTTTGAATAGTATCTGGGAGACTTCAAAATGAGCTGTGCGACTCTGCTCACCATACAACTCTTGCAGGTAAGTCAGTATCTCCTTAACAGTCCTCATGTCTTTATGCTGTCACTGAAGATCATTGGATATGGATACTAGAATGTAGCACTTCACCTTTTTGTCCTCATCCATCCATTTCTCAAGTATGGCTCGTTGATCAGGGGATGGACGAGCTGGTAACATAGGCGCATCCTAGTCTAAGATATGAGTCAATTTTTCAAAACTGAGAATGATTCTCAAATTTCAGAACCAGTCTTTGTAGTTTGTCTCGGTTAACCTATTTGTGTCAAGGATATGAGCTAAAAGATTTAAACTTGGTTATCTGCAGAGAGAACAGTTTTTAGTTAGATATTTGTACTTATTAAATATTTATTCTAGAAATTTTTAAAATCAAACAAAGCTCCTACTATTTTCTTGAATCTTTCACACTCCTCAGATGGAGAAACAAAAATCTATATACGATCGATTTCTAGTAGGTACTGCGGTCTCATTAATTTATACACATCTCACCTAATGGTTATTGATGAGCACAGACTAATGAGTAGATAACATCTTGTTTATTGCTTTACTAAGCAAGATACAGCGGGTTCGGTCTCTAAGTCCTGTGACCTTACCTAACAGTTATTGAGATTTTTTTAGTTAAGTCAGACCCACCATTCATCAATGGATGTAAAGCCGTCAATGGATCCCTCACCTAACAGTTATTGGGCCGAACTCTATCTCCACCTCGGGATATCTAATGCCAATAGAGTGCAATCTATATATATATATGTGTGTGTGTGTGTGTTTGTCTATATATATATGTATGTATGTATGTATGTATGTATGTATATATATATATATATGTATGTATGTATGTATGTATGCATGTATGTATATATGTATATATATATGTATACATATATGTACATATGTGTATATATATATGTACATATGTGTATATACATACGTATGTGTGTGTGTGTGTATATACACACACACACATACGTATGTGTGTGTGTGTGTATGTATGTATGTATGTATATGTATATATATATGTACATATGTGTATATACATATACATATGTACATACATATGTAATGTATATGTATATATATATACACACACATACATATATATATACATGCATATATGTATACACATACATATAAATATATATATATATATACATATATATATATATACACACACATATATATATACGTATATATATATACATATACATACATACATACATACATACATACATACATATATATATATATATACACACACACACACATATATACATATATATATATAAATATATATATATACGTACATACATATGTACGTACATCATACATATATATACATACATATAAATAAATAAATACACACACACAGATATATATATATATATATATATATATATATATATATATATATATATATATATATATATGTTTGTATATGTGTGTGTGTGTGTATGTATGTGTGCGTGTGGGCCAAAATGTATGAACTTTTGTCTTACGGATTTTTATAATCTATGTCATGTTCAATAATTTAATCTAGAAATTTGATCGCCAATCATTTAATTTGTATCATTAATTAGCTTCTTTTTCAAGGAGTTAGCATAAAGTGGATAGTGCTATATATAATAATATATACAAATATAATATAATATATTATACTATATTGTTATGTATAATAATAGTACATAATATGCATTATATTATATTAATATAAGATATTAGTATATTATATTATACTATTATATATAATAATATTTATATAATAAAACATTTTATGAAAAATATGGATAAATTATAATATATTATATTATTATAATATATCATAATAATATAATAATATATATTATAAAATAATATAATATATAATAATCATATAATATAATAGAATATAATATATTATTACATTTTATATTATTATAACATATTATAAGAATAATATATTAGGTTATCATATATAATAATATTATATTATACTATAATAATAATAATATAATATATTTTGTATACAATAATATATACTAATATAATATAATTTATCATAAATATATAATAATATATATATATATTATATTATCATTTTAATATATTTTAATATAATAATATAATATAATATATTATATTATATATAATATAATATAATACTATAATAATAGTATAATAATATATATAAATATGTTATACTATATTATTATATATAATAATATTATATAATATATTATATTAATATAAGATAATAAATATAATAAAATATATTAATATTATTTATTATAATAATGTATTATAATAAAATAATATAGTATATTATAATATTATATTAATATTATATTATATTATATTATCATATATAATAATTTTTATATAATATGAGGTATTACAAAAAATATGAATAGATCTTAGCAACTTACCTAAGAATCAAAAGAACATGTGTAACAGTTTTCCAAGCTATTTTTCAATAAATAAAAGAATATGAATAAATTATTTTCTTCTCTAAATATTTTTACAAAGTATTTACTCATAAAAATATTGATTCTTGGATAAATTTTTTATAATCAAAAAATTAGGCCCTAGAGTATTTTCCTATGCCAAATGCGAGCAGTGGTTTGGTATGGTTGCCACTTGCCAAATTAGCTTTATTGAGTCTGTGCACTTAACAAATGCCCAAAAGTGTTTTACCAATATGATTTTTATATGGATCGCATTTGATCCCAAAGTCTCAGTCAAAGGGATGAAGATTGTCAGGTCAATCTGCCAAGCAAGTTCAATGACTTTGGGGCCAAGGAAATTTCAAGTGACTTGCGATCGGAGGATGAGAGATATTTGGATGACTATTCGCTCTATAAAGTCTTCTAGGTTTTCATATATATACAGTGGTAATGAGTTGATTACTCGCCATCTATGAACTTATATATATGGAAGTAGATGTGTTGGTTAGTCATGCAATCACTACAAGAAAAATAGTTTTTAGCCATGACCATTCGTGACGGCAATTTTATCATTGTTAATAACCCTTTTTACCGACCACAAATAATGATAAAAAAATAAGCCATCAGAAAAAAATTATTAACGATGGTATTTTTAATTTTTAGCAATGGCTAATTACATCACTAATTAATAATAATTTTATATTTTTTCAATTGGACTGTAAGATTATTAGTGACGGACATATCATATTAGCGACAGTAAATTCTATCGCTAATAATTATTACTGATGGTATTATTAGCGACAGATTAGCCGTCACTAATAACCCACTTTTCCTTCCACGATTTGCGCTTCGCTCCCACCTTTATTTTCCCCCACCCGACGACTGAGACCCCAAACCCCCAACCCCTTGGCTCTCTCAATTTCTAGGTTGGCTCTCATACTGACGACCGCCCTCATTTTCTCCCACCCCCCTCCCCCACCCCCGTTTTACCCCACCTGATGACCGTGACCCCTGTTTTCCCGGACCCCCCTCTCCAGCCCCCAACCCCCCTCCCTGGCTCTCTTGATTTCTGAGTTGGCTCCCCCGTCGGCGACCACCCTTGTTTTCTCCCTCCCTTATTTTTCCCCACCCGACGATTGAGACCCCCGACCCCCGACCCTCCCCCCCAGCCCCCAAACCCCCTCCCCAACCCTCATTTTTCCATCTCGATTTCTGGGTTGGCTCCTCCGTCAGTGACCAACCGACCCCCTTCCCCCCCAACCCTCGGTTTTCACCTCCCCCACTAGTGACCTTGACCCCCCTCTCCCCCTCTCTCGATTCCCTAGTGCCGCCTCCCCCTTCGCCGTCCCCACGCCGCTAGAGTTCTTGCGCCATTGTTTTCTTGTCAAATCCACTACCTCCCTTATCGGATCTGCTCTCTCATGCCGAATCAGCCATTCCCTTACTGGATCCACCACCCCCAAGCCGAATATGTTGCCTCCCTTGTCAGATCTGTCGCTTCCTTTACCGGATCTGCCATCTCTGCACCACCATTTCTGCACCGCCAATGTCTCTGGGCCTATGTTTTCATGCTTTTGGTGAGTATTAGCCATGGCGACAGTGGTCAAGCCATCGTTAATTTTTTTTTATTTTAATATATTAATTAATTTTATTTAGATATTTAATTAATTAATTAGATTTTAATAGTATTTTACTTAACTATGATTAGAGCTGGAGCTGGATCCAAGCTGGCATGATGGGCTTCGGGCCAGTCCAAATTTGGATTAAGCTTCGGGCTAGGCTTCAAATAATTCAGACCAGGCTTGGGCCTAATTATAGGGTCCATTTGAATTTTGGATCGAGCTCGGATATATCTTTAGCCTGACCCAGATCTGGCCTAAGAGTGGGTCCACTACAAGAATATTAAATATTACCAATGGTATTAGTGACAAAAAAAAATTATCGCTAATAATATCTTTTAGCCACTATAAAACCGACCAAAAATCTTACCATCACTAATACTATTAGAAATGATAATTTAATTATTAGTGATGGCTTTAAAATATTTATTTTTTTAATTTTTTTTATAATATTTAAATATAATATAATTATTAACGATAGTAAATTGGAATTATTAGCGATAGAAATCTCACCATCGCTAATAATTTTCAAAAAAATATGAATAATAATTTAGAAAAATAAATTTTTTGAAAATATTATTCATGATGGAATTAGTGACAAAATACTTTCTATCATCTACTAATTCAAAAAATAATTTGGATTTAATTCGAATCCAATTCAAAATCCTATCAAAACTAATTTAATTAGACTTTGAATCTAAATCTTAATTAGATTATAAAATCTAATTAATCTCAAATTAAGTTAAAATTAATTAAATTTAATTTAATTTAAATTAATTAAGAGAAAATAAATTTTAATTTGGATTTAATTTGAATCCAATTCGAATCCGATTCAAATTCAATTCAAAATTCTGTCAATTCTAATTCAATTAGACTTTGAATTCAAATTCTATTTGGATTGTAAAACTTAATTATCTTTAAATTAAATTAAATCTAATTAAATTTATTCTAATTTAAATTAATTAAAAAATAAATTTTAATTTAGATTCAATTCGAATCCCAGTCGAATATGATTCGAATCCAATTTGAAATCCTGTCAAACCTAATTCAATTAGACTTTGAATCTAAGTCTCTAATTAGATTATAAAATTTAATTACCCTTGAATTAAGTCAAATCTAATTAAATTTGATCTGATTTAAATCAATTAAGAGAAAATAATTTTCAATTTGGGTTCAATTCGAATCCAATTCAAATCCGATTCGAATCCAATTTGAAATTCTGTCAAATCTAATTCAATTAAATTTTGAATTTAAGTTCTACTTGAATTATAAAATCTAATTAATCTTAAATTAAGTCAAACCTACTTAAATTAAATCTAATTTAATTAATTAGGACTTGATCTATGATTCGATTCAATCTAATTCGAATCCAATTCGAATCTAATTCCAAATTTTATCAAATCTAATTCAATTAGGCTTTGAATCCAAATCTTACTTGGATTATAAAATCTAATTAGTCTTAAATTAAGTTAAATCTAATTAAATTAAATTTGATTTAAGTCAATTAGAATTTGATCTATGATTCAATTTGAATCCAATTCGAATCCGATTCAAATCCAATTCAAAATCTTATCAAACCTAATTTAATTAGGCTATGAATCTAAGTCCTACTTAGATTATAAAATCTAATTAGCCTCAAATTAAATTTGTTAAATCTTATTTAAATCAATTAGGACTTAATCCATCATTCAATTCGAATTCAATTCGAACATAATTTGAATCTAAATCAAAATCTTATCAAATCTAATTCAATTAAACTTTGAATCTAAGTCCTACTTAGATTATAAAATCTAATTAGTCTCAAATTAAGTCAATCCTAATTAAATTAAATTTGATCTAAATCAATTAAGACTTGATTCATGATTCAATTTGAATTCAATTCGAATTTGATTTGAATCTAATTTGAAATCCTGTCAAATCTGGTTCAATTAGACTTTGAATCTAAGTCTTACTTAAAATATTAAAATCTAATTAACTTCAAATTAAGTCAAGTTGAATTAAATTAAATCTAATTTAATCAATTAGGACTTGTTTCATAAATTAATTAAGTCTAAAAATTTAATAATAATTTAATAATAATTTTTAGTCACCTAAAAAATAATCAAAAAGGAAAAAAATTAATATTAAAAAATTAATAGTATTAGTGATGGCATTAGCGATGGAATAACTTATCATCACTAATAATTTTGAAAAAATATTATTACAAAAATTTTAAAAAAATTAATATTAAAATTTAATATTTTAAAAAATTAATAGTATTAGCGACTGCCGTCGCTAATGCCCTGGCACATAGAATGAAGTTTTATCGATCGTATTATCGATGGTGGTAATAGTCTGGCTAAAAGACACCCCAGCCTGTCAGAGAAAAAAAAATTCTGCGCTCATTCTCCTCCTTTCCGCAAATTCCCTCTTGTTCTTCTCCTTTCTGGCTTTTCTCTACCTCATCGGTGCCTCCTCCTAATCGACGGTGACCCCCCTCCCTGGCACGTCCATCCTGATATTTCCTGCTCCCTTGCATCCCCCTTCCCGACATCCCGACCTTGTCGGTGCCTCCTACGCCACGGCCCCAAGCCCATAGTGCTAGCCCAGCCTCGCCTATGTGTGCCCCGACCCCATCGATACCTCCTACACCATGACCCTGAGCTCGCCGTCCCGACCCTACCTCACCCGCAGCCATCCCGACCCCACTGGCACCTCCTATGCCGCGACCTCGAGGCAGCCGCCCCAGTCCTGCTTCGCTCGTGGTTGCCTCGACCCCACCAATCGGACCCTGCGGCCCCTACCCCGCTAGCCTCCCCATGGTCCCATCCCCGTCGGGCTGACCAAGTGGCCCCTGCCCCACTGCCCCCAACCTGTGGCCCCGACCCTGCGGCCCATGCCCTAAGGCCCCATCCCCGTGCCAGCATGCCTACTATTATGAGTATTAGCGATGGCATTAGTGGTAGCTAGTATTGTCTACTATTAGTGACGATTTAGCGACAGCTAGTGCCATCCCTAAAAGTTAATTAAATATTGATTTAATTAATTAGTTAGATATTTAATTAATTAATTAGATGCATGGGACTTGGGTGTCAGCATGTAGAGTGCTCAGATCAAGAGAAGGTGCCAGGCAGCATTGCAAACACGGGACCGAGGTGTGCCCTTCATGCCCGGACCTCAAGTCAAACTTGCATCTAAGGTATCTAGCCCTTATGTGCCCTATGTGCTCAAGCCATTGGAAAGTGCCAAGCAGCATTAATTATGTATTAATTTTAACAAAATTTGCATTGCATGGAGTGATAGATCCATCAGTTAATTGATGTACATATTCTAATGCATCTATATATTTATTTATTTTTGAATGGATGGAAGAATTATGTATATTGGTCAATTGATTATCCACTATGGATAGTTTGAAAAATGCAAGTAATTCTATAAGTTATTATAGTAATCAAACGATATGCTGAGGGATTGAAAGAAATTTTGGATAGCATTTCTCTTTTGTTCTCTCTATATAGGAGAATTAAGGGGAAATACTATTGAATTTTTTTTTGACTCCTATTATATATCATTTGATTACTGTAATAGACCTATAGAATTAATACATTTTCTGAATAGGATAGGACTATCTTTACCTATTACTTGATGATAGGATGCATTTACTATATCAGTCATTTTGAATAATAAAATAGTATTTAGCAATTATCTTGTATTTATGTATATGCAGAATTCTTAGATAGTCTGCCATAGACCATAGTTGGATAAACCGTCGAATAGTCAATGGAGAGATTTTTGCAGAATATAAGGAAGGTGTAGAGTACTTCTATGATTTTGCTTTTGAAAATATGGCACTCTTATATCAAGGACGGGCTCGTTGCCCTTGTAACAGATGCAGTAATAGAAAAATATTTGATAAGGATACAATTACTGTCCATTTATATAAGAATGGATTTATGTCCAACTATGAGTATTAGTACCTGCATGGAGAGACATGGAAGAAAGTTACAAGAGCTAGAACCAAGTAGGACATGGACATAGATAGAATGGTAGACATGGTTATACATGCAGCTGGTCCTGAATTTAATTAGGATGTGGAGGATGATCCAGAAGCTAGCAGCAGCGATTTCTATCGTACGCTGAAAGATGCTGATGAATCACTATGGCTGAGATATGAAACACACATTGTATTATCAGCTATATCAGAGTTATTGAACTTGAAGATCGAGTTTAATATGATGATCAATTATTATAATAAGATGGTAGCAATAATAAAAAAATACTATCGAAGGATGAGAAGTTTGTTTGGAGCTTCTATGCTTTGAAGAAAATGGTGAAAGAGTTGGGCATGGGATATGAAATGATAGATGCATGTCATAATCGTTGCATGTTTTCTATAAGGAGGACCAATAGAAGAGCTCATGCAGCGTATGCAGTGCAAGCCGATTTAAGCTGAGGCAAGAGAGTAAAAATCAGAAGGACATACTATATAAGATTTTTCGATACCTTCCCCTAACTCCTAAACTTCAAAGGCTCTACTTGTCCAAGAGTATTGTCAGACAGATGAGATGGCATAAAGGACCACGCAAGCACCCTGATATGATGTGTCATTCATCGGACAGTAAGGCATAGAAGCAATGTAATGCTTGCCACCTTTTATTTCCTTAGGAATCACACAATGTCTGGTTGGGTATATCTACGGATGGCTTTACACCATTCGATCATGCAGCAGCCCCTTATTCATGTTGGCCAATCTTTATTACTCCATACAATCTACCACCTGGGATGTGCATGAAAAAATATAACATCTTACTTACATTAGTCATGTCTGAACTATAACATCCTGGTAGAAGCATTAATGTATATCTAAGGTCTCTTGTTGATGAGCTGAAATTGTTATGATTTGATGGCATTCATACTTTTGATGCATCAAAGAAGTAGAATTTTGTAATGAAGGCTGCACTAATATGGACCATTAGTATTTTTCTGCTTATGGGATGCTGTCAAGATGGAGCACTCATAGAAAGTTGGCATATTCCTATTGCATGAAGAATATAAAATTATTTCAACTTGAGCATAATCGTAAGCCTTGCTGGTTCGATTGTCATCGTCAATTCCTTTACGAGCATCATCCTTTTTGAAAGCAGCAGGACAGTTTCAGGAGGAATAAGATAAAGAAAGAACATGCACCCCAGCACCTCAATGGTATGGAAGTATTTTAGAGAATATCTTAATTTGGATGAAGTCCCATTTGATATTCAATTTGATAAGTAGAAGCCTTGGGGGTTCGGTACAACTCATAATTGGATGAAGTGAAGCATCTTCTGAGAATTAACGTACTAGTCCACTAATTTGATCTGTCATAACCTTGACATCATGCATATCGAGAAGAATGTATTCAATAATATTTTCTACACTATTATGGATGTCAAGGATAAGACGAAGGACAATCCCAAGGCTCGAGCAGATAGGAAGAACATATGCAAGCATCCCCTATTAGAGTTGGTTAAGATGTCATCTGAAAAAATTTTGAAATCGAAAGCATCTTATATCTTAACAAGGGAGCAGCTGAAGGATGTCTACGAATGGTGCAAGAGCCTTAAATTTTCAGATGGTTATATAATTAATCTAACTCGATACATCAATGTCAAAGATTACAGGTTCTATGGGCTAAAGAGCTATGACTACCATGTATTCATGCAATGATTACTCCCATTGGCTTGGTGTGATCTCCTTTCCAATACTATATGGAGTTCTTTAACCGACCTTAACCTTCTCTTCAGAGATATTTATACTATCGATCTATCGATCGACTACATCTCCAGTCTTGAGGCTAGCAGTGTAGAGACCATGTGCAAGTTGGAGAAAATATTTCCTCCCAGCTTTGACTCTGTGGAGCACCTCATGATTCATCTAACATATGAAGCTATGGTGGGTGGTCCAATGTAGTATAGGTGGATGTATCCATTTGAAAGATACATGCACAGTCTCAAGAAGAAAGTGAAAAATAAGGACTGAGTCAAAGATTCTATTGTGGAGGCTTATATAATAGAAGAGATTTTAAATTTCAGCCGATACTATTTTAATCCTAGTGTGTAGACCAAGCTGACACAAGTGGCTCGAACTAATGATGATGGTGCTGAGGGATCAGAGCAGGAGATCTCAATATTTGCCTATCCTGCTAAAGAATTTGGGCACGAGGTTCGTCAGATTTTCTCCGATACTGAACATTAACAAGCAAAGATATATATTTTACTAAACTGCACGAAGGTCGACTTATATATCCTGTAAGTATCCATCGCAATCCTAACTCTTTAATTACTTATTTTAGTATACTTATCTTATGCATGTTTAGGCAATATAATGAGATGCTAAAAGGAGAAACTCCGAGCATAAGTGATGAAGAAATATCAATACAGTGCTCAAAAAAATTTGCATGTTGGTTCCATCAATTGGTAAGCATCCATTATCATTTTATATATTTTAATTTATTTTTAATATATTTTTTTTTATAATATGCAGGTCATTCAAGGGAGCAAGTCCATACCAATGAAGCTGAGACCATTAGATTACAAGCCTGAAAAATATGTGACATGCTATAATGGCTATAACGTAAATGGTTTCAAATTTCACACCCAGCAATATAAAAATTATAAAAGCATAATGAACAGTAGTATGTGTATAAAAGGTAGTTGGTAGAAAGATAAGGCAGAGAGTGACTACTATGAAATTCTCAAAGAAGTGATTAAGATGAGCTACATTGGAGGTAATAGTATCATTCTATTTAAGTACCAATGGTTCGATACTGACAATGGTGTGAAGGTTGATCCATGGCATGGGCTTATTGAAATCAAACCTAGATCAAAAGCTTATATCAGCGAGTCATTTGTACTAGCTGCATAAGCTGCTCAAGTGTATTATACTCCTTTTTCATTAAGAGAAAGAAGAAGAAAAGATTGATGGACTGTATGCAAAATTAAGTCTCGAGCCGTTCATTACATGCTCAAAGAAGAAGAAGAGCCCCAATTAGCAGAATGCTTTTAAGAGGATGAGATATTAGGAGTTCATCAATCCTTCGATGATATGAAATTGGATGCTCTAAAAATTCTCCTATGTAAAGATAGCCAGCATGAGGAGATAGATCCAGCTAAGATTGTTTTAAAGGACAATCCTCCCCAAGAAGGGGAAGAAGAGCAAAAAAAAGAGGAAGAGGTGGAAGAAGAGGAGGAAGAAGAGGAAGAATCGGAAAAAAATTCCAAAGGATACCAAACATCTAAAGAGGCCAATGAGTACTCTAAGTATATAATTCTTGGATCACTTTAATTACTTGTCTTGTATCATTTTAAATCTTGTATTGTCATCTATAATTATATAATTAATTGGTGAATCTATTTATTTTTATTTTTAGAGAGTATATATCATGTCTTCCAGAGGTCAGAGTCGTGTCAATCGAGGATAGAGCTTTCGAGGAGAAAACGATCATGCGCCAGCTCATAAGGTTCTTCACCTCTCACATCGGACGGTAAGCTCTAACATTTTATATATTATCATTTACATTATTTTGTCCTTTGTTAACTAATATAATATTTTTTATATTAGATATTTTATGCTCAAGTTCGGAGGATAGGAGGTCACCAATGATCCCACAATTGCATGCAGCAGTGACCGTCGGCTCTCAAACACAGCACCGCAGTCGAGGATCCATTCGGCTCGTGGCACCTCTGACTTAGCCGGAGGATAGAGAGATCATCCATAACCAGAGCCGCTTGTAAGTACTACATGCTCAATTAATATATTTAGAATTTAGTAATTTTAGAGTTAACATTTATTCTTCGAAATCAATTTTGCAGCACATTCAGAGAGCCTTCTACATCTCATATTGTTACCAAGATCATACACTGCTTGATGTCAGGATCGGTGAACAAATTCTCAAGTTGGCCGTCGAGAACTCATGATGTAAGCTGAGAGATGTTTCTGATAAGTCAAAACTAGTTTAATTTTTAAATTCCCAGTACGTTGATATTTTAATTACATATTAATACACGCTTGCTTCTATCTTTTAGGAGTATTATCGATTCGAAACTCTTCAGGATGAGGAGGCTGACCGTCAGACCTTCAAGGAGGTCGCCACACAGAGGCTCCGAGATGGCCTCTATAGCCTCAGGCAGTCCGCCATCCAGCACTTTGATTTCAGTCACCATTAGACTGGAGTTCTTTCATAGATTACTGAATCTAAATGGACATATGGTAGGCCCTCTACAATTAGTGGAGCAGTAAAGAGTACTCCAATAGACAGCAGAGGGCCCGACAGAATTGAACCACCTAGTAGGATCCGATCAGGCACACAGGTGGCTCGATCAGCACACATACTATGGCTGACAGCTTGGTAAGAAATCTATACCAAAACTCTTCACCAAAATTATAAAAACTCTTATATGTATGCTTTAATTAATTTAATTTTATTATTTACTTATTGTAGATACGGCAGCTGGGTCGTCCACCAGACCAGCTACCATTATGGCGGGCTAGACACCAGTCTAGGAGGATTGGTGACTATTTAGATTCTCGTCATAACAAATAGTGATAATATTTTCTAGATATGGAGCCCAAGAGGGGGGGTGAATTGGATCTTTTTAAAATTTTAAAGATTAGTGCACTAAAACAATGTGCTTAAATATTTGAGTGGAGTAGGTTGATTTTCAATAAAAATAAATTCAAATACAAAAGATAGAAATGCAAGTATAAGGTACAAAAAATAAGTAAAGAAAAGTAAATACAGTAAACATAAAGAATTTATAGTGGTTCGGTGCCAACCTTGCACCTACATCCACTTTCCAAATTTCTACTTGAGAATTCAATCTACTAAACGGATTTCAAAGTTACAACACATCGAACAACTCCGATCCTTACTATCCAAGTAAGAATACTTATTTTCTGGATACAAACCAATCCTCAACAATCTGATTCAGGGTTCGGATCAATCCAACCAAGTTTTGAAATTTTCCAAAACTCAAAAATCCAAAAGCAATATGAGAAAAATAGGGTACAAAAAATTCAACACAATATCTCCTTAAATAAACACAATAAATGTAATATAAATACAATACTTAAGGGGAAGAAACTTTTGCTAAACACCCTCAATGAATTTCACATTTGATTATAGCTGGAGAGTGGTTGGTGAAATGATTAAATGCTTCTTTTCTCTCTTTTAGGGCTGATTAAGCTTTTCTTGGATTTGAATTTGAGTGCATGCAAAATCTTATAATTTTTCACTTCAAGAGAGCATTTATAGTCACCATTTATCCTTGAGAATGTCTTAAAGTTGGTTTAGAGCTGTTGGAGAGCGTTTAATATGCATTAAATACATCAAAAATGGACTGAAAACTAGCCGTTATGAACTCGTCCAGAATGGATCGTCCCAATGTGACTAGAAAGTCCCATGGGATGCCTCATTAGGCCAGACAGAAAGTTCAACTTTCTGTTTTAATCTCAGGATCTCAGAGATCATCCCAGATGGGTCGTCCCACTGAATGGATTGTCCAGATAGGTCATCCCACTACATGCCATGAGCCAAAATGAAGCGTGCCGGCTACCCAATAAAAGGGGATGATCCAAATGGGTTGCTCTATTTTGTTGCAACCAAATTTTTTATATATTTAAGATTTGAAACTTACTAGAACACTTTCAAATGCTCTCAAATGGATTTAAATCAATTAGACACTCTCAAAAGGCTTCAAAAACTACTCCAACTTGTAGAAACTTCAACTTTATCATATTTGATGAAGCTTTTCAAATTCAATCTTTTGGACTATCTGAAATATTATAAAAGCATTCTCCAAATATAAGAAACACATTAGTAGTCCCCTCAAATAGTTTGTGATCAATAAAATTAATTTTTAGAGCAACAATCTCTCCCTTTTTGATGATGACAAAATATTTGAGTGTTTATAAAATAAATATTTAAAGCTTAAAAAATTTAGATTTGTGAAGTACTTGTAGGAATATACCAAAGATAAAAAATTATGAGATACATATTTTTAATAATTTTAATATTTTAATTCATTTTGCTGAAACTTATTTGTAAAGGTATCAGAGTTTTTCTAAAGATTATTCTTAATCAGTTAAAATTCTCTCATTTCTTATATGAAATAGATAAAAATAATCATTTTAATCATTTTGAAAAAGATCTTTTCCTTTCTTATTTGAAGAGTGTTTAATTTATAAAAAAAAATTTATTAAAGCAAAGATGGTTCATAAAGAAATTTTTGTTCTTCTCTTCTTTATTTTTAGTATCAGAACAATAAATGTGAAAGAAATGTTTCTTTCTCTTTTTCTTGTTTTGATATCAAAGCAAAGATGAAACCATTTGAACAAAAATTAAAAGAGAAGGAATTGGAGTATTTTGTAAAATTAAAAATAAATGTATCGAGATATTTTGGTATCAATGCAAAAAATAAAATTATCAGAGCACTCAAAAAAAATAGATGTATCAGAGTAATTTTTAAAATAGTATCAAAATAAAGGTAAAATAAATGTATCAGAATAAAAAATGGGCGTATCAGAGGTGTATCAGTGTAAAATACTGTATCAGAGTAAAAAATTTAAAAGAGCATTTAAATTTAAAAAGTTCAGATAGATAATACACTACTTTCTCTCTCTTTTTGACATCATCAAAAAAATAGACTAAAGAGAGTAAGATTTTTCATGATTGTATGTCAGGTATCAGAGTAATAGTGCATTCATTCAAGTATACCAGTCATTCATTCATTCATTCATCCAAGAAAAAAGAAGTGAGCCATGATAATAACCTCATTCATTAATTACAACAAAAAGAGGGGTTACAAGAGTCCTAATACATGTCTATGAGCATAAAGCTCTCATACATAAAACAAAATACAACAACTAAGTAACCTAAAAAGTCTAGTACAAAATGATCAAATCAGTGAGAATGGGCATCGAGCTCAAGATCGGTAAAAGATGATCAGCCTCGTCCTCGACCGAAGGATCTGGTCCGAGAGAAAGATGTCAGAGTACGGAAAGCAATGGGTTGGACAAAGGCTGGCTCACTGGATGCGGAGGGCCTAGACTGAAGCTGAGTCCTAATGGCATCAAGCTGGGACAAGATGCCCCTCACTGTAAGTCAGAGCCCTTCTAGATCAGCAGATACGAAGTCCTTGGAGTCCCTGATGTCTATCCGAATCAGCTCAAGAGAAGAACGAAAATGGCTATAGAGTCTCTCTATCTCTCAAGCTAAATCATCCAACTGAGGTGAGGAAGTGGTCGAAGTGCTCGCTCCTTATGATAGAGAAACTAAAATCCATTTGATCTCCCTCTCAATATCAAAAATCTTACCACTGAACCTGAGTAGGGAGCTCTCCACACTCTCCAGTCTAGTACTTAGATCAGACAAAAGCTCCATCAATGAAGATGTGTGGCATGATAGAAAAATCTGAAGAAGGATCAAAGAAAGAACTCGGTGGAGCCTGACGATACTGCTGCTACTGTTGCTACACCAACTAGAGGATCTACTGTTAAAACTAGTGAGACTGCTGAAGAAGCTGATCCTAAAATCGCTGCTGCTGAACAGATAGAATTTCTGCCACTCTCTCAGCCAACAATCTGATATCCTCATCCTCCAAACTAAAAGATGGTATGATACGGCTCGATGGGGGTACTCTGACTGAGGGTACTGCCTCAGGCTCTGAAAAAGAGTGATCAACTGGACTCTATCTGGGCACAGGTGAAGATGGACCCTCCCCCTCAGCATGCTCCTCCTCCTCAACTACAGCTGCATGGCTTTTGGCCCAACGGCCATCAACTCTAACAAATCCCATACGCCTAAGGGAGTGGTTATTGTAGGTGTTGGTGTATGACAGTCTACAAACAATCTTTCTCTCAAAACTCACTCCAGACTCCCTAAAAATCACAGTGAGAGCCATGCCATATGGCAAGAGAGCCTTGGATCTGTTCAAGGCCTCTCTCATGGCATCGATCATCAGGAAAGGTAGGTTCAGGAGAGTCTCAGAAACAACATGGTGCATCAAGCAAATATCCCTACCAGTCATCAAATCATATCTTTCCCCTTTAGGAAAGAAAATCCTAGACACCATATGGTAGAGCAATTTCATTTCCACACTCAGATCCTTGGCTTCAATTTTTAGAAAATCTTCTATATCTTCTCTTCCAAGGATTGTCCTAAGTCTAATTTCCTTTTTGGGAAGCTCATCTAGGCAACTACTCTCATAAGGCATCTGAAGGAGTCTACCTAGCCTAGGTACATTCAAAATGATTTGGACTCCCTTCACAGCAGACCTCAAAACACCATCAGAGAAAATAAATTTGAATAAAATTCTTTGACCACATCAATATAAATCGGCTCAGACAAACTTAGGAAAAATTTCCATCATTGCTTAATTAATTTTTCTCCAATTGAAAAACCATCATGCCTCAAAAACTTAAAATCTACATTTCTTTCCAAAGCAACCTTCCTAGCAGATAGAGGAATCTTACTTGGAGTGACCAGTGGAGATGCTTGGGTTGGCTCTTGTGCTGCTTTCTTCCTCCATTCCTCAGCCTCCAAAGATCTAACCGACTTTCTTCTCTATGGCAATCTCATTTTGAGGGTCATGTCCCAAGGAGAGGATGGAAAATGGTCAAGAGGGTGGAGAAGGATGTGGATTGAAGTGAAACTAAGAGGAGAAGATGATTTTGGATAGTTTCTCATGGATTTTGTGGGTTAGGATTTAGAATTTGGAGAAATCAAGAGAGTGAGCCGTGAAATCAAAAAATTTGAGAAGAGTAATCCATGATTTTGTGAGATTTTAAGGTTTGGAGAGATCTAGAAGGAGATTCCTAGATTTGGGATGAGATGGAGAGGAAGGGTTTTGGAAATTGAGGCACTCCAAAAGCCTATTTAATGGAATAGAAAATGGATCAGCTTACATGAAATCGGTTTGCCCGATCAATTGGGACATCCTACATGGGTCGTCCCATCCAGAAAAGGTTCAGACGATGAGAAAAAATTTTAAAATAAAAAAAAAATTAAAATTGGTCATATCGAGTTAAGATGATCATGAGAAGTCCAGATAAATTTTAATATGATTTTTGATTGAGTATGTCAATAAAAAAAATCTGGAAAGGTATCTGAATAGCACTGATGAATTTTTAATTGTCTAAAAAAATTTTCAAAAAATGATAGATGGCTCCCAAAATTAGGATAAAGAAGTCAAGAAATTTTAAGTGAATTTTGAGAGTAAAATTATGATTGAAATTTAAGCAAAAGGATCTAAGATGCCCAATTCCCTTCTAATTTCATAAAATTTATTTTCATTAAGTGCTTTGGTGAAAATGTCAGCTAATTAATTTTCAGTGTTTATGTATTCAAGTGTTATGTTATTATTTTGAACATGTTCTCTTATGAAATGATGTCTAATTTTAATATATTTTGATCTAGAGTGTTGGATTGAATTTTTTGATCAAATTGATGGCACTAGTATTATCACATCTTATGAAGATATTTTTAAGTTCAATACCAAAAGCTATGAGTTGTTGCTTAATCCACAGGATTTGAGCACAGCAACTTTCAGCTGTAATATTTTCGGCTTCGATCATAGACAATGTCACTGAATTTTGCTTCTTGGTAAATCAAGAGATTAAATTTATTTTTAAAAATTGACAAGTTTCACTAGTATTTTTTCTATCTAGTTTACATCCAGCAAAGTCTGCATCTGAGTAACCTATTAAGTTCATAGAAGATTATTTTGAAAATCAAAGATCTAGATTTTGTGTTCTTTTTAAGTATCTAAAAATTCTCTTAATAGCATTTAAATGAGATTCCTTAAGATTAGATTGATATCTAGCATACATGCATACACTGAATATTATATCAGGTCTACTAGCAGTTAGATACAATAAAGAGCCTATCATGCCTCTATAGAGCTTTGAATCAATATTTTTATCATACTCATCTTTTTCTAATTTACAGCAAGGGGTCATAGATGTACTTATAATTTTTGAGCTCTCTATTCTAAATTTCTTTAATAATTCTCTTGTGTACTTACTTTGGATGATGGAGATCCCTTCTTTCATTTGTTTAATCTAGAGTCTGAGGAAAAAAATGAGTTCTCCCATCACGCTCATCTCGAACTCCTCCTGCATAAGCTTGGCAAACTCTTAACACCAATCTTCATTAGTAGATCCAAATATAATGTCATCAACATATATCTGTATAACTAAAAATTTTTTATCTTTTCTTTTTATAAATAAAGTTGTATCAACTTTTTCTCTTGAAAAACTATTTTCTAATAAGAATTTATTTAATCTTTCATACCAAGCCCTAGGAGCTTGTTTTAAACCATATAATACTTTGTTTAACTTAAATACATGATCTGAAAATTTATGACTTTCAAAACTTGGACGTTGTTCTACATATACTTCTTCGGTAATATAACCATTTTAAAAAGTACTCTTAACATCCATTTGAAATAATTTAAAGTTCATAAAATAAGCAAAAGCAAGTAGCATTCTTATTGCTTCTAGTCTAGTAACAAGAGCAAATATTTCATCAAAATTAATTTTTTCTTATTGATTGTATCTTTTAGCAACTAATCTTGCTTTATTTCTTGTTACATTTCCATCTTCATCTAATTTATTTCTATATACCCATTTAGTTCCTATTATAGGATGATTTTTAGGTCTAGCAACTAGTGTCTATACATTTTTTCTTTCAAATTGATTTAGCTCTTCTCGCATGGTAATTATCCAGTTATGATCTTTTTCAGCTTCATCTATTATTTTAGATTCTAGATGTGAAACAAAAGCTACATAATTACAAACATCTCTAAGTGAGGATCTAATTCTTATTCCTTATGTCGGATCACCAATTATTAATTTTTTGGGATGATTATGGACATACCTTCATTCTCTTGGAAGATTATCAATGTCTTGAGGTCGTTCTTGAATGTTCTGATCATTGATGCTTTCATCCACATGCTTTTCATCCAATTAATTTTTGTTTTGCTCATTTAAGTCATTGAGGGTGAGTTCTTTCATTCCATCTTCTATAATACCTGCATCATCAGCACTCTCTCTTTCTTGATGAAAAATTATTAGTTTCATCAAAAACTACATGAATTGACTCTTCCACTACTAGTGTTCTCTTATTAAACACTCTAAAAATTTTTCTAGAAGTGAAATAGCCAAGAAAGATAGCTTCATCAGATTTAGCATCAAATTTACCTAAGCTATCTTTGTCATTATTCAAAATAAAATATCAGCAATCAAAAATATGAAAATAGCCTATATAAGGTTTTCTACCCTTCCATAATTCATAAGGTATTTTTTTTAAAATTGATCTTATTAAGGCACGGTTTAGAATGTAATATGCTGTATTAATTGCTTCTGCCCAAAAATACTTTGGGAGCTTGCTTTCATACAGCATAGTACGGACCATTTCTTCTAGGATTCTATTTTTTCTTTCAACAACTCTATTTTGTTATGGTGTTGTAGGTACTGAAAAATTATGATCTATGCCTTTTTCATCATAAAATTTTTCAAAATCTTTATTTTCAAATTCAGTGCCATGGTCATTTCGAATAGAAATAATTGGTAAATCTTTTTTATTCAAAATTTTTTGACAAAACTTAGAGAATGCTGAAAATACTTCATCCTTAGAAGTTAAAAATAAAATCCAAGTAAAATATGAAAAATCATCAGTGATTATAAAATTATATCTTTTTTCTCCTAGACTAGTTGCCTTGTAGGACCAAATAAATCTATATGTAAGAGTTCTAGAGTTTTAGAAGTTGAAATAATATTTTTAGATTTTAAAAAAAATTCTTATTTATTTATCTAATTGATATGTATCACATATTTTATCTTTGTCAAAATTAACTTTTGGCAATCCAACAACCAAATCCTTTTTAATGATTTTAAAAAGTGTATGCAAACTAATATGTGCAAGTCTACGGTGCCAAAGCTAAATAGTCTCATTAATTTAGCATTCATGGCCATAAGACATTGCATATTTTATAAGGATAGATTATCCAAATCAACCATGTATACATTGCCATGCCTATGTCTAATGAATCTAGTACTAACATCAGTGGGACTAGTTACAGTGCACATAGATGATTCAAACACTACTTTGTAACCTTTATCACATAATTGACTAAAAAGATTATGCTTAAGACTATCTACAAATAATACATTTTTAATACAAGTGGAGGGTGTGATATGTCGATGATCTTTTCTTTACCATTATCTCCAAAGGTGATCATCCCTCCATTCTTGACTTCCAATGTGATGAATTGAGATTCATCAGCAGTCATGTGTCTTGAGCATCCACTATCGAGGTATAACTTTCATTTTATTGCTTGGGATACAATACACACCTGTACACATGAAATCAAGTTTTAACCTTAGGTAGCCAAGCTACCTTGGATCTTTTAGGGTTAGTCACAATAGTTCCTTTTGAAACCCATATTTTCTTAACATTTCTATCATCAAATTTATTTGATAAATATGAATAAGCTTTATGCCCTACTTTGTCACATTTAAAACAAGTAATATTTGATAATTTTCTTATAGACGTATTGACAAAAATATTTTTCAAAATTTTTTATTTTTTTAGAGTATTATAGTCAAGTTCAACTTTATCATATATAGCTTTTTGACAGTCAATGATCATCTGAAATTTGTTTGAACTTAATATAAATTTGTCAACAAAAGGTTTTAATTTGGTTACCTCTTCTTTTAATTTTTGATTTTCTTTTATAAGAATTTTATTTTGACTAAAAAATTCATCTTTTTTTTTTATTAGAGACTGATTCTTTAGTTCTAATTCTTCATTTTTTTTATCAACTTCTTCTTTTTCTTTAGCTAATACTTGGTTTTTTGATTTCAGATTTTTATTTTTTATTCATAATTCTTTTAGGTCATTTAAAAGTTCATAAAAAACTTCTAACAGTTCATCATAAGTAAATTCATTTTGAATTTGGGATGTTACCTCATTTTCATGTGCCATAAGGCACAGGTTGGCTTCTTCGTGAGATTCTTCATTAGTGGTGGAATCATCACTGTCACTCCATGTAGCCATCATGGCCTTTTTTTTCTTGAACTTTTTTGACCTTTTTTGAGCTGGAGGCATTCTGATCTGAAGTGACCCGGCTTCTTTCATTCATAGCAGATGAGGGACTATTCCTTTTCTTTTTCTTTACTCGGCTCTCCCTTAGCTGGTGGTCTTCTCTTGATCCCTTATCTTTTTTTTCTCATGAAGCATCTAAATTTTCTAGTAATCAGGGCCAAGTCCTCATCTTCGTCACTATTGTCTGATTATTCTGTGTTTTTTTCTTCCTGAGCTGTCGACTTGAGAGTGATGGTCCACTTTCTTCTAGTTTCCTCCTTAGTGTGTTGCTTCATGGTCAGTTCGTGAGTTATGAGGGATCTAAGTAGCTCCTCCAATGGTAGAGTATCTAAATTCTTGGCCTATTGGATTGTAGTGACTTTTGTCTCCCACGATCTTGGTAAAGACCTTAGCACTTTTCTCACAAGATCGCTGTTAGAATAATATTTGCCAAAACTTTTTAAACTATTTATAATGTCAGTGAAATGAGTGAACATTTGATTTATTGACTCTTCAGATTCTATTTTAAACAGTTCATAGTTGTGCATAAGTATATTTATCTTAGATTCTTTTACTTGGTTTGTGTCTTCATGTATGATTTTTAATCTATCTCAAATTTTTTTAGCAAAATTGCATGTGGATATACGATTAAATTCACTTGTATCTAAAGTATAATATAAAATATTCATGATTTTAGCATTGAGCTGAGTCATTTTCTTATCAAATTTATCCCATTCACCCTCTGGCTAAGGGAGAGACACACCATCAAACAATTTAGTGAGTGTGTGTGGTCTATTTACTATGATACTCCACATATCATAGTCAAGTGCTTGAATGAAGATTCTTATACAAGCTTTTTAATAGGTGTAGTTTGATCCATTGAAAAGTAGAGGTCGGTTTGTGGATTGCCCCTCGGCTAGAGATGTGCTAAATCAGACTGCCATAGATCTTTAGCTCTTGATGGATAAATCAAGCAAGAACTAGAGCACCAGACTCTGATACCACTTGTTGCCCAAATATGAAGCCCAAGAGGGGTGGTGAATTAGATCTTTTTAAAATTTTAAAGATTAGTGCACTAAAATAATGTGCTTTAGTGATTGAGTAGAGTGGGTTGATTTCTAATAAAAATAAATTCAAACATAAAAGATGGACATGCAACTACAAGGCACAAGAAACAAGTAAAGAGAAACAAGCATAGCAAACACAAAGAATTTATAGTGGTTCGGTGCTAACCTTGCACCTCCATCCACTCCCCAAGTCTCTACTTGAGAATTTAATCCACTAAATGGATTTCAAAATTACAACACGTCGGACAACTCTGACCTTTGCTATCCAAGCAAGAATTTTTTTTTTCTGGATACAAGCCAACCCTCAATAATTTGATTCAGGGTTTGGATCAACCCAATCAAGTTTTGGAATCCCCCAAAACTCAAAAACCCAAAAGTAATATGAGAAAAATAGGGTACAAAAAATTCAGTATAATATCCCCTTAAATAAACACAATAATTGTAATATAAATATAATACTTATGGGGAAGAAGCTTTTGCTGAACACCGTCGATGAATTTCACACTTGATTGCAGCTGAAAAGTGGTTGGTGAAGTGATTAAATGCTTCTTTTCTCTCTTTTAGGGCTGATTGAGCTTTTCTCAAATTTGAACTTGAGTGCTTGCAAAATCTTATGATTTTTCACTTTAAGAGAGTATTAATAGTCATCATTTATCCTTGAGAATATCTTAGAGTTAGTTTAGAGCTGTTGGAGAGTGTTTAAAGCATATTAAATGTACCAAAAATGGGTTAAAAACTAGCCATTACGAACTCGTCCAGAATGGATCGTCCCAGATGGGTCGTCCCAATGTGACTGGAAAGTCTCATGAGATGCCTCATTAGGCCAGACAGAAAGTTCAACTTTCTGTTTTGATCTCAGGATCTCAGGGGTCATCCCAGGTGGGTCATCTCACTGCATGGGTCATCCCAGGTGGGTCATCCTACTACATGTCATGAGCCAAAATGAAGCATGCCGACTACCCAATGAAAGGGGATGACCCAGATGGGTCGCTCCATTTTGTTGCAACCAAATTTTTTATGCATTTAAGATTCAAAACTTACCAGCACACTTTCAAATGCTCTCAAATGGCTTCAAATTAATTGGACACTCTCAAAAGGCTTCGAAAACTTCTCCAACTTACAGAAACTTTAACTTTGGCACACTTGATGAAGTTTTACAAACTTAATCTTTTGAACTATCTGAAACATCATAAAAGTATTCTTCAAAGATAAAAAAATATTAGTAGTCCCCTTAAATGGTTTGCGATCATCAAAATCAATTCTTGGAGCAACGGGTAAGAACTTAAAACTTTATTTATTAATTAAGTTGTTACAGTATCTAATTTTTACATTAGAACTAATATATTTCTAAACTATGCAGATGCATTACACAGTGTACGTTGCTGAGAGGTATGATGATAACCCATCTTCTCAGTCCCCCTTGACCTTGAGGCATGGCTCTGCGCCACCAGGGGATGAGTAGGAGCTGGATCATAGGATTCGGCTATAGTTTCGACCCTCCACTAGCTCGATATATTTCGACATCCTTATAGGCCTCGATGTCTCAGATCTGGAGTGATGCACACATGAAGAAGATCGTGCAGAGGCTTTTAAGCTAGCGATCTCAGAGCCTCCTGAATGCCATCTACGATATGATCTGAAGCTTTTTTGGGATCCACAGCTACACAATCGACTGGGCTTATCATCTCAGCCATCACATCAGGTAATTATATTACTAAATCTTTTTATTTATTTTAAGTTTTTATATTTAGAAGCTTTATATATTTAAGTTTGAGTCCAGAAAGAGAATCTAGGGGCTAAAAATTTAATCTAACCATCCAATCGATAGGTCGAAGATGTCTATAGCTCCGTATCATTGAATGAAATATGTAGGAATAATATATTCAAAAATCAGAGGAGTATATCAAAAGATACACCTCCATATTGAAAGATACACCTCCATATCGAAACTTACTAATATTGTTTTATTTTCTTCATTACAGGATGCTGAAATATCTGACTCTCATCCATCAACTACTGGAGAGGAGCAAAAGAAGGAGGCAGACGATAATGAGGATCGAACCTGATTTTTTTTTTATGTATTGTATTTTTTTGATATAGTTTGTAAAAAAATTATATAATTTATATTTTTAATATAATATAATTAGTTTTTAATTTTTAGTTATGATATTATCTTTGGATTTTAATTATAACAGGTATTAGGAATCATAATTCATTATGATTAATTAAAATAAATTTTTAAAAAATTTATTATTTATTTTTTAAAAAATAAAATTAATTATTAACGATGGTATTAACGACAGAAAATACCGTCGCTAATACTTATTAGTGACGGTATTAGCAATGATAATGCCATCACTAATTTTTTTAAAAAAATTATTTAATTTAAAAATTTAAAAAATATTAGAGATGGCATTAGTGATGGTATTATAGGTCGCTAATAATTATTAGCGATGGCATTAACCACAAAAATATCATTGCTAATATATTTTTTAAAATTTTTAAATAATTTAATTTAAAAATTAAAAAATAATTAATAATGAAAAATTTTCATTGCTAAAGTCGTCGCTAATAGCCTTATTAGCGATGGCTAGGATTTTCATTGCTAATATGGGTATTTAGTGATTAGATTTTTTCAAATTAGCTTTTATGATGAAATTAGTGACGGCAAAGTTATTAACAATGGTACGTGGGCTATTAGCAATAGTAATTAGCCATCGCTAATAGTCTGGATTCTTGTAGTGGTCTGATACTGTCGATCTGCATCCAACTTAAAACTAGCAGTATTTTATTCATAAAGAGGCTATGATGACTGCCTGTGTGAGATGCACCTAAAGAGTCTAGAAAGAGACGGAGGTGATGCATTTATATTCTTGTTGTCGTAGTTGCAAGACAAGCTTGGATGATACGTTACATCGCAGATAGCTGCTTGCAGCCACCTCATGGTTAAAGGTACAGAGAAACTTATAATGTATTATTTTTTAATAGTAGATTTGAGCCTTCTTCTTTTTCTCTTTCCCTTGTTTACTTTGTTGGTCTCTAATTCAAATACTATTTTTAAGTTTTTATTTTATTTTTTTTAAAAAAAATATTGCTAGTTTGTAGCCTTCTTACTTTGCAGCCACTTAATGATTCGAGCACGCCCAAATAGGTTCAAACCGAGCTCGAGCCTGGGCAGGGCCAGGCCCGAGCTTGATTTTTCTAAAATCATTAGGCCTAAGTTCGATCTAAAGTTCAAAAAAAAAATTCAGACTGAGCTCAGGTAGAGATGGGGGGCTCGAAGAGGCGATCGGGGGCTCGGAGAGATTATGATGACTGTGTATGCAAGATGCGCTAGAGAGTCTAAAGAGAGATTAATGGAGGTGATGCATTTTTGTTCTTATGGTTGTAGTTCCAGGACAAGCTTGGATGGTCTGTTACATCGCAGACAACCGCTTGCAACCACCTCATAGTTAAAGGTGCAGAGGAACTTGCAATGCCTTATTTTCCAATGACAGATCTAAGCTTTCTTCTTTTCCTCTTTCTCTTGTTTACTTTGTTGGTCTCTGATTTAAGTACTATTTTTAAGTTTTTATTTTATTTTTTTAAAAAATTTTCTATGAGTTTGAACTAGGCTCGGACCTCCTAGAGTCATGATACTTTAGCTGAAGCATTTGAAAGATGTGATTTCAAATTATGACAGATAAACTACTTTCAAATAAATATGATGAATACAAGTATAACATACCTTTAGAGGTGGCAAGATCCGGGCATCAACTGCAGCAAGCTGATTTCTAACCATGATTTCAAACTCTTTTGTATATTTATCATGAGAAAACCTATAATATTTGGACTCAAAATGTACACTTGAAAGGCAGAATCAAGTCAAAAAATAAGAAAGATTCAAACCTCTAGGATATTACACTCCCTATCTTGAGGGCATTCGCATGTAGAAATCAACACTTCGGTTATTTGTCACTCATTCAGCTGAGCTTATTGTCACAACCATCACAGTAAGTAAGTCAAGTAATATTAATAAATTTTTTGACTTGCTTTAAAGTTTTATATTTAGAAACTTCACATAGTTAGGCTTGAGTCAGAGAAAGGAGATTTAGACGTCAAAAATCAATCTTCCTATTTGATAGATGGGATGGAGGCATAAATACATCCGTATTATTGAATGGGATGTATAAGAATAATCCATTCAAAAATTAGAGGAGTATATCAAAATATACTCCTCCATATCGGAATTGGAGATAAGGCGGAAGGGATGGGTACAAGGAATCAAAATTCAATCTAACCATCCGATGGATGGATCAGAGGTATCTATAGCTCTGTATTATTGAATAAAATATATAAAAATAATTCATTCAAGAATCAAAATAGTATATTAAAATATATCTCTTCATGTCGGTTTAGACTTAAGACGTATCAATTATAATTGTTTTTCAGTTTCAATTAACTTAGTTACAAACCATTAGGTTATTGACCAACAAAATATATCATTTTAAATCTCACATTTCCATCCATAATTATATAATTAATCTATGAATCTATTTATTTTTATTTTTAAAAATTATAGATCATATCTTCTAGAGGTCGGAGCCATCACAGTCGAAGAGAGAGCTCTTAAGGAGAGATTTCTCATACAGCCAACTTGTATGGTTCTACACCAAACAAACCATGCATTAAACTCTAATACTTTAGATATTTATTTTTATATTATTTTACCTTTTATTATCTAATATAACATTCTTTATGATGTCTTGATGCTCTCAAATTCGGACAATGTGGGGTCCGTTGGGATATGTAGGCAATTTTATGCATGTATTTCAAAACTTTTTAAAAATTATAATGAAAGATAATTAGATTAATCAAATTAATCTAACATGCATATGATCTAATCATCAAATCAGCCTACTCTAGGATCTATGATATGTTATGTTGCATATAAAATCTAAAAAATACTAAAGATAAAATCAGTATGCATGCATGTGAGCAGTAGATCACATCTACTTCTAATCTGAGTTCAAAACTCGATACTTTTGCATGGATCGACGATCATTGCTGCTGAGAGATATAAACAAAGAGATTCTTGTTGGTTGCTCGTAGCCACATATGCATCCGGCCTCTACAAAAAATCCACTTGAAACCCCGATCTGATCGATCTTCTCGAGAATGTTAGTTCGCGCGAAGACCTTCTTCTTGGCTGAACTGGATCATTTCTTCAAATTTCTAGAATCTTTTTAGAGGTTGAACATGGACTTCTAGAGGAGATAAAGAGGTAGAAAAAAGATAGATAGGAAAATAATTTTTCTCATATATTTTCTCTCTTTTCAAACTCTTAGGACCAAAAACCTAGAATTTAGATTTTTGTGCACATCCCAAGAGAGAGGACCATCCTCTCTATTTTTCATGCCATCAACCATGCACAAACTTTCTTCATGTGAAGACCTCTCTTCTGGTATCTTACATGCATAAAAGAAACCACAAAAGCCCCTTTTATAGGTATGTAAGGAGGTGGGGTGAAAAGTCCTAGTGATCCTGGACTCTTATAGGATTCCGCCTCCCTTCACAATTCCACGTCCCAAAATATGCCAAAAAAATATGGGACATCCCTTCCCATAATTTTTCATAGTAAATCAGTTCTCAACTAATCTTCCATGAAAAATCTCCTCAAAATATTACACATATAAGGAGAAAAAAATTTATTAACATGGAGAGATTGATCTGGATGAGAAAAGATTCTCCTGATAAGAAATATTTTGAAATATAATTTTAGAACCTTTCTTTCATCAAAATCAAATAAAACTTGGATTTGAGATAGAGAAGGAAAAGGACTCTTTGGTATGAAAAAATCTCACACAAAATAATTTTGTGTGTGGAGATATATAGTGTGCAAACTAGGTTGATGCAAAAAAGAAGAGTCCTATTTTAATAAGGACTCTTAATTTTCTTATTTGAATCCAAAACAAATCACATCTAGTTTAGCCCAAATAAAATATATGAAATCCAATCTAATTAGATTCATAAATTCTTAATCAAATTCTAATTAAATTAGAAATTGATTAAACCAAAGTCCTGATCAAATCAGGGATAATTCTCGCTTGACAATTAGGTCATCTCATAACCTAATCGGGTCAAACCTAATTTAACCTAATTCAATTAGATTTTATTTAATTCTCCTTGCTCAATCAAATTGAGCTAATTAGTAATCTAATTATTAATTAATCCTCCATTAATTCACTAACATTTGATGAATTAATTTATTATAACTTTTGCATAAGATTAACCATCAATCAAATTAATGATTAAGCCCTTGAATGATTTTCAATCGTTGATCAGCCACATGATCAGTCAGAAATTTTTTTTGAGTGTGATCCCATAGGTTCGAACCTAAGCTAGTAGCATAGAAATAACTTTTTGAATCAATCGATATAACCATCTAGCAATGATGATCCGACGTCCGGATAGGTCGAATAAAGGCGAAGCAACATTTAAGAACCTATTGGCGTATGATTACCGTATAATTCATCCCTTAGACCCTAATGCTCGAGAATGACCTAAGATTTAACTGTCAATCCTAGATAAATCATCCACATTATATTTTAATCTTTTTCAAATCCATCACATAGATTATCCGGATCTAGGTTTTGCTAAATTGAAATACACTAATGCATATCTCCTACTAATTCGAAGGGGTCAATCCCATCTTAACTCATGCACCGACTTGATAAGTACTTGACTATACCCAAAAATATTCCATCACTGAATTAAAAACTCAGTTAGTCTGGCATAAAATATAATGAGCTGCTTGTAAATCATCGTGGTGATCTCAAGTCGGAGAGATACTTATACCCATACCCTTTGTAAGCTATCCTGACCGCAGAGTGCTCCACAGTTGGACATGTTCAATGAGATGTACCCATACATCTCGCCTGCATGCCATACCAATATCTCTATATCATTTGCTTACAAGAACAACCAACATATATGGCACACAATGATCTACACTTGATATCGCTATCATTCTAGTAATAGCGTATCATTTGGTCACGAACGGTTTAAGGATTACGTAATAAATCCTCCTTTATCGATCAAAATAGTCCTAAAAATTTTATCACAATCTTATGATAAAAAATATCAAATAATTTTTATTATTTATCAATTCATATATATTTATAATCAGCACAATCGTCAAATGATTGGCTTTAGGACATAATTCCCAACAACTCCCACTTGGATAAAAGCCAATCAATATAGTCTCATATACCCATCTTTGATTTATCATCTCAGAACTCTTAGATACTGAGGCTTTAGTAAATAGGTTGGTTATATTTTTTTTTCGTCAATCTCCTAAAGTTCGACGTCACCTTAACAGATTTATCGAATAAGGTGATAGTGATGCAAAATATCTAGTAAGCTAATGGAACTTCGGCTCCTTAGCATGAGCTATGGCTCCGATGTTGTATAATATAGTATGACCATTATCGGAGGGTGCCACTCCAAGCTTGCCAATGAATCTGTACAATCGCATAGCTTTCTTACAAGCATCGAATGCTGTAATTCATTCTACCTCACAATTTGAATTTGGCTATATTGTTCTGCTTGGAACCTTTCCAGCAGATTGCTTCATCATTTAGGGTAAGGATGTATTCTGACATATTCTTGCTATTATTATATCCAACTAAAACTAAAATCAAATTTGATAAGTTTTAAGTCAAATTCTCTATAATCGAGTCATCGATCCTTAGTATTTCTCAAATACTTAAGGATGACTTTTCGGTGATTCTCATCCGGATCTTGTAAGTATCCACTCACTATCCTAGAGAGTATACCATATCCGATCTCATACATGGTATAATGATAGAATAAATTTTACTCATAAACACTCTATGTATGTTGGACTGAAAAACTTAAGCAGCCTCTTAGATCTATCTCTATAGATCTTAATCCCTAGGATGAAAGATGCTTTTCCTAAGTTCTTTATGAAGAACTATAATAATAGCGAAACCTTTAATCCCTGTAATGTAAGGAATATCATTTTTGATTAAGAGAATTTTATTCATATACTAAACAAGAAATACACTCATAGAACTATTAACCCATTTGTATTTGTAGGATTCTTCTTCATTTTTAATGAAGCCATGCATATTGGTCATTTATCAAAATATATGTTCCAACTCCGAAATATTTAGCATTGCCACAGGAGAAAATTATCTCATTATAGTAAATACTATAATGTTAACAATATCCTTAGGCAACCAGACGAGCTTTATAGATCTCCACCTTCTTGTCTGCACTACTATTATCCTATTGAAGATTCATTTACACTCTATGGGCATTATCCTTTCGAGTGGATCAATGAGTGTCCATACATCGTTGACCATTATAGACTTCATTTTAGACTCTATGGCTCTAAGCCACTAATCGAAGTCGCACCTCAGCATGGCATCTATATAGGTGATCAGATCCTTGTTGTTCTCATCGAGTTCAACAGGATCACATCCCAAAACTAGATACCGAAGTATCTATCCGATGGATGCGGTACTCTACCAGATCTCCTAAATGGTGCCTCTATAATGGGTTTCGAGTTTGATCTGATCAAATTTGATTTTATAGGTTCACTAGATTGTGTCGGTTCTTCTATCTATCGAACTTCATAAGTTTCACATTAAAGGCATCAGTACCTTCACCAAGGTACTTTTTTTCTGAAAGAAATATCGAACAATGCTTGTTCTTTAGCATGGTCGAAGTTATATCTCCTAAATTCTTTGATTATCCTACAAAATAATATATATAGGATCAGAATCCAAGCTAATCGGTCTATAAATACTCGACATAAAACAAACACTCCCAAATTTCAAGGTAAGAAAGTATCGGCTTATGCCTAGTCCATATCTCATATGGAGTCTTTGCGACTGATTAATTCAGAATTCAGTTCAGAACATAACAAGTAGTCTCAAAAGCATAACCTTAAAAGGAGACTGGCAGACTTTAAAACTCCATCATGGATCGAACTATGTCTAACAAAGTCGATTTCAATAAGAGAGAATCCTATTCTCTTCTAGATATGTCAAAACTAACTTGAAATGCATTCTCCTCTTTGATCTGATCGAAAAATTTTAATGCTCTTCAAAGTTTGTTTCTCTACCTTATTATAGACTTATTTGAACATTCAAGTAATCCAAATTTATGGCAAACATGTTCGTAGATCCAATACATCAGATGCATGTATCAAATTCAGAACATCATTGGCTCGTTCACTTTTTCCAGCAAAAGGTGACTTGGTCATCTTACTAAGGAGATAGGATTGACAGGTTGATAATGATTCACAATCATTGACCTCAAGAATTATCTCCTATTGATCCTATTCTTATTTATATGATCGAGCCTAAATTATCAAAGATAGACTTTCTTGGCATTATCTACTTTAGGAAGTTTGTTTGATTGTGTACAATATACTAACAGACTGTGACTATTCATAAATATCATTTCTTAGTTGTCCACATGATTTTGACATCATTTATAATAAAATTATAAAATTATTAAACAACAGTGACAATCATTAAAATGATATTATTGGAATTGAAAATAAGCTCGACGATTTCTAAAACCAGGATTAGAATATGACTTTCAACTCCAATGTTCAGAAATCTCTTGCTATTTTCAATCTTTCTACTAACCTGAAGTCATTGCAATAATTTGCATAGACTTCTAATATCCAATACCCAGGTAGTAGTGTCACAGATAGAGAAATCACAAGATGTTATGATATAAGTACCTTGTTTAGCAACCCTTTGCTGATTTCTCTTTCTTAGCCTGTTCGAATCAAGAGACTCTGCCAGATCAGATTAACCTTAGACTCTTTTGACAGTTCGGACTCATTAGTCCAAGCATGATTCTTTTATAATTTTTTTTTTCTTTTTCTTTCTCAAAAAATTATTACCACACTGAAGACACATCTTCAGAGGTGCGAAAGAACTATTTCAACATTTGAAGAATTTTCTCCCACTGAGCATCATCAAATTTACAACTAAATTCGTGTTCTTTACTACTCTCAAAAATATTACACGGTGATACTATCATGTGGCCACTTCTGATAAGTGCCTTTGGTCGCATCACATGTGTTGGATGTGAGAACTTTAGGTGCTGGATCTATAATTATATGTAGGATCCATTCATACTCTAGAACTATTCGTAACTTTCGATACCAATTATCGAAGTTGGATCCTATAAATTAGTCACTGTCAAACGGTGAATGGAGCAATGGACATCTAGCCATAACTGAAAGAAAAATACAAGGTCTCTATGTTTATAAATTGATTAAGCCTAAAGACTTGGACTTTAGTATAAAGGTTCTCTCACTATTTTATACGAATTGATAGCCTCTATCTCCAATTCAAGAAATTATCTTAATTCTTTGGCGGATACTAGAATCCACACAGACTGCATACAAGCTCGAGGATGGTTCGATCAACCCATATGCATTTATGGATAGATTTTCAATCAATTATTTCTTCAAATAATTTTTAAAAATTAATTTTATCTCAGATTTTATTTCAGTAGGCGATGGGCCTCCACTGAAAGTTTCAGTTAGGTCAAACCATTAACATGAACCTACTCAATATTTCTAACTAATGAATGATCAGGCTCGAGGATAGCTCGATCAACCCAACCATCATCAGATAGTACAACAGAGTCATCATATGATGAATGATAATTTCATCATTCAGAGATAACACCAGATGGATGGCGCCTGCAATGTCAATCAGAAATAATGGACCCATTATCATTCACCTTAATGGGAGGCTATGATCTAGTTCTCCCCATAACTAGCTCATTTTATGGATCTAATAATTTAAAAAATTTAAGAATCAATTTAGAGAAGAGAATAGATCAACCAGTAAACCACAATCTTCTCACTGACTTCACCTAGTCATTGAATTGGATCAGGGTTATACTAGTTGAAATGGCACCTAGATTAGTCACACTGATCAACCTTAATGGCATGGATCAACTCGAATCGCTTAGCGGTCTAATCAAGATATAATTCATTAAATTGGCCAGATAAATAAGATCAATGGGAGGGTCTGCTAAGCTTGCATTAGACACCATCAAAATGGTCAAATAAGTCGCTCTCAATTAAAAACCATCGATCGGAATGTCAAACTTATCTTAGACACCAATTGATTAATTAGTTTTGATTTGACTAACCTAATGATTAGGATTCAACCATTGAGTCACAATCAAGGTCCATTTGGTCTAATCAAAGACATGGGTTGGACCATTTACAACTATTGTATTGGTTCTAGAGAAATTTTGATTTAATCTAATTCAATATTTGGTTAGATTTAATCAATTTCTCTACTTAGTCCATTAATTTTTTAATTTTAACCTTAGGTCTAACCCAATTAAGAGGATCTGATTTGAACTAACCTATTCTCTATATTTTATGCGAATGACATTAGATCTTTAATTCATAATTATAGATTTAATCGATTCTACACTTAATTCTCAATTAAGTTCAGCATCAACATGGAATTAGGTTATAGTTTGAAATAATTTTAACCTTTCATTTTGTAAATAATTTATAACAAATATTATGCAAAAATTTTTTATTCTAAAACTGGATCGACTCAATCACTATTGAGCTGGCTATATAAGGAGATTTGGTTGACTCAGTTCAAAACTAGATCGACTCAGTAATTGTGTGAGTACGATTCAAAAAATTTCAGATCTAAAAATTTTTGTATAATACTAAAATAAAATCTATCATAACACTTTTAGATCATATCTAAAACTTTTTATGATCCAAAATTTTATTTTTTCATGATTACAATAATTTTAATCACATAGATTAGATGTCTTACATTTCATACAACTTTGTATCACGTACAACAAACCTAGGGTTCAAGATTTAGGATTTTACATATTCTTTCTTTTGCAATTTTCTTCATGGGATCTAATCACATGGCATTCCTATACGTCATAAATACATCCCATCGAATGAGAAAAGAGGGTCTTTAAACCCTTCTTGCTCCTATGACCGGATGGTCTGGTGATCAATCCAATCTAAGTACTTGCAAATCGGATCATCTAATCTAATCACATATCATATGTGCATGAATTTAAATCAAATCTAAATTATATCAGATCTAATTATAATTTTAGATCATATCTAAATTAGATCATAAATATCACATGCATGACATAAAATCAGATTTTATCAAAGATCAGCACAAACTAGGACAACCTTTCACTCTAAGGGGTAAACCCTACAGCAGGACAACCTTATATCATTTGTGTAATCCACCATTAATTAAATTTAGATCTAAGATATCATATATTAGATTTAAATAAAATTAAATTTTAAATTTAATATGCACATATAACATGTCATAACGAATCTATGCTCTGGTACCACTGTTGGGATGCATAGGCGATTTTATGCATATATTTTGAAATTTTTTTAAAAAAATTATAGTGAAAGATAATTAGATTAATTAAATTAATCTAATATGCATATGATCTAATCATCAAATCAATCTACTCTAGGATCTATGATATGTTATATTGCATATAAAATTTAAAAAATACTGAAGATAAAATCAGCATCCATGCATGTGAGCAGTAGATCATATCTACTTCTAATTTGAGTTCAAAACTCGATACCTTTGCATAGGTTGATGATCACCGCTGTTGAGAGATATGAGGAAGGAGATCCTTTCTAGTTGCTTGTAGCCACACACATATTTGACCTCTACAGAAAATTTACTCGAAGCTCCGACCCAATCGATCTTCTCGGGAATACTAGCTCGTGCGAAGATCTTCTTCTTGATTGAGTTGGATTCTTTCTTCAAATCTCTAGAATCTTCTCAGAGATTGAAGATGGACTTCTGAAGGAGATGAAGAAGTGAAAGAAAGATGGAGAGAAAAATAACTTTTCTCTAATATTTTCTCTCTTCCCAAATCCTTAGGACCAAAAATCTAGAATTCAGATTTTTGCGCACACCCCAAGAGAGAGGGCCTTCCTCTCTATTTTTCACATCATCAACCATGCACAAACTTTCTTCACATGAAGATCTCTCTTCTGATATCTTACATACATAAAAGAAACCACAAAAGCCCCTTTTATAGGCATGTAAGGAGGCGGGGTGAAGAATCCTAGTGATCCTGGACTCTTATAGGATTTCGCCTCCCTTCACAATTTCATATCTCAAAATATGCCAAAAAAATATAGGATGCTCTTTCCCATAATTTTTTATAGTAAATTAGTTTTCAACTAATCTTCTATAAAAAAGCTCCTCAAAATGTTGCACATATAAGGAGAAAAAAATTTATTGGTGCGGAGAGATTGATCTGGATGAGAATAGATTCTCCTGATAAGGAATATTTTAAAATTTAATTTTAAAATCTTTCTTTTACCAAAATTAAATTAGATTTGGATGTGCGATAGAAAAGAATAAAGACTCTTTGGTGTGAAAAAATCTCACACAAAATAATTTTGTGCGTAGAGATATATGACGTGCAAACTAGGTTGGCGCAAGGAAGAAGAGTCCTATTCCAATAAGGACTCTTAATTTTCTTATTTGAATCCAAACCAAATCACATCTGGTTTAGCTCAAATAAAATATATAAAATCCAATCTAATTAGATTCATAAATTTTTAATCAAATTTTAATCAAATTAAAAATTGATTGAACCAAAGTCCTCATCAAATCAGGGATAATTCTTCTTTGGCGATTACATCATCTCATAACCTAATCGGGTCAAACCTAATTGAATCTAATTCAATTAGATTTTATTTAATTCTCTTTACTAAATCAAATTAAGCTAATCAGTAATCTAATTATTAATTAATCTTCTATTAATTTACTAATACTTGATGAAGTAATTTATTATAACTTTTGTATAAGATTAACCATCAATCGAATTAACGATTAAGTCCTTGAACGATTCTCAATCGTTGATCGGCTACATGATCAGTCAGAAATTTCTTTTAAGTGTAACCTCATAGGTTCAAACCTAAACTGGTAGTACAAAAATAATTTTTTGAACCAATCGATATAACCATCTAGCAATAATGATCCAATATTCGGATAGCTAGGTCGAATGAAGGTGAAGCAACATTCAAGAACCTATTGACGTATGGTTACCGTATAATTCATCCCTTTGATCCCAATGCTCGAGGATGACCTAAGATTTAACTATCAATCCTAGATAAGCCATCCACATTATATTTTAATCTTTTTCAAATCCATCACATAGATTATCTGAACCCAGATTTTGCTAAATTGAAATACACTGATGCATATCTCCCACTAATTCGGAGGGGTCAATCCCATCTTGACTCATGCACCGACTTGATAAGTACTAGGCTGTACCCAGAAACCTTCCATCATTGAATTAAAAACTTAGTTAGTCTGGCATCAAAGTACAGTGAGTTGCTTGTAAGTCACCATGGTGATCTCAAATCGAAGGGACACTTATATCCATACCCATATCCTTCACGAGCTACCCTTGACAGCAGAGTGCTCCACAGTTAGTCACGTTCAGTGATGATATATCCCTACATCTCACCTACATGCCATACCAGTATCTTCATACCATTTGGTTACAAGGACAACCAATGCATATGACACACAATGACCTACACTTGATATCGCTATCGTCCTAATAATAGCGTATCGTTTGATCGCAAACCAATTTAAGGACTACATGATAAATCCTTTTTTATCGATCAAAATAGTCCTAAGAACTTCATCACAATATAGAAGTTTGTTAGAAGATGTAATCTTATAATGAAAAATATCAAATAACTTTTATTATTTATCAATTCATATACATTTATAATCAGCACAATCATCAAATGATTGGCTTTAGAACATAATTTTCAACAGGGTCACCAGTGACCCACACTCACACGGAGCAGGTTCGACTCTCAGAGTCAGCAGCATGGTCGAGGACCCGTCCAGCTTGCGAAAACTTCCTACTTGATTGGAGGATAGAGAGCTCATCCATATTCAAAGCCATTCGTAAATACTATATCTTCACTGAATATATTTAAAATTTAATCATTTTAGAAACTAACATTTATTATTCAAAACAAATTTTGTGGCACATTTATAATGCCTGAGGTGCCTCATGTGGTTATCGGGATCATCCGATGATTGATGCTGGGGCTGGTGAATGAGTTCTCCAGTTGGCCATCGGAGGCTCGTGATGCAGCCTGAAAGATGTTCCTAGTAAGTCAAAGATATTTAATTTTTAAATCTATAGTAGATATGTATTTTATTTATTAATACACAGTTGCTTCTACTTGTAAGGGTACTATCGATTCGAGACTCCTCAAGATAAAGAGGCTAGCTGTCGGACCTTTGAGGCGGTGGCCAAGCAGAGCTTTCGGGATGGATTGTACGGCCTTCGACAATCCGCTATAGAGCACTCCAAGTCACTATTAGACTGAAAATTTTACATAGATCATTAGATACGGCTGGACACATGGAAGGCCCTCTACGATTAATGGAGTACTGAGGAGTACTCTGGTAGGTAGCAGAGGATACGGTAGAATCGGTCCACCCTGCAGCATCCGACCTTGCACACTGGCGGCTCCGTTGGCACACATGTTGTGGCTATTAGATTGATAAAAATTTTACACTTAAATTAATTTCATATTGAATTAATCAAATATATATATTAATTAAATTAATTTTTTATTTATTTATTATAGATACAGCAGCTGGGTCGTGCACCAGGGTAGCTACAGATATGGGAGGCCACACACCAATTTAGGAGGACTGATGACTACTTGATACTAGATCTCGATAGATCATGGTAACAAACTTAAAATATTATTTATTTTCTATATATACTGATATGTATGCACTAATAAATTTCTAAACTGTATAAGCGGATTATGTGAAGTATCTCGTATCGTGGCATGGTGAGGACCCATCCTCTCAGCCCCTTCTTGATCTCGAGGGATGGCTCAGGGCTATCGGAGGGGTGATAGGAGTCGGGTCATAGGATTCGACCATAGCCTCGACCCTCCAGCAACTCGATACCCTTCGACATCCTCTTCTTAGGTCTTGACAACCCAGACATATAGTGACGCACATGTGGAAAAGGTCGTGCGGAGGCTTTGAAGCCAACGATCTCAGAGCTTTCAAGACATCGTCTGTGATACAGCCATTGAGATTCTCTAGGATCTACATCTGTATGATCAGTTGGGCTCATTATCATAGCCATCACAGCAAGTAAGTCTAGCTACAATTTTTTTATTTATTTTAAATTTTTATGTTTAGAAGCTTCACATATTTAGACTTGAGTCTAGAAAGAAGATCTAGAGAGTAAAATTCAATATAACCATCAAATCAATGAACCGGAGGTGTCTATAGCTCTGTATCATCGAATAGAATATATAGCAATAATCTATTTGAGAATTAGACTAGTATATCAAAAAATATATTTTCGTATCGATATATATACTTTCATATCGAAACTTATTAATAATATTTTATTTTTTTTCATTATAGGATATTAAGACATTCGGCTCTCAGCCATCAGCTGCTAGAGATGACGTGCAGAAGTAAGAGGAGGATGAGAAGGACAATAAGGAGGATCTCACATAATTTTTTGTTAATATGTATATAATTTTGATACTTATATAGTAGTATAAATTTATAAAATTATATAGTTTATATTTTTAATATAATATAATTAATTTTATATTTTTGATTATTATAAATAATTATTATTTTATTTATAATAAATTTCAAAAAATATAATTATTTATTACTATGATTAAAGTAAAATTTAAAAATTATAATTATAATTTTTTAAAAAAATAAAAAATTATTAATTGAAGGAACCAGATCTAGGATCTCAGGGTTAGATCTTGAAGAAATTCATTTTAAATAGGAAGATATAAAGAGTCCTTGTCTAGGTCAAGTCAAGTGGAGCCCAACTCTTGGGCGCCCCCACCTTTTTTTGCCATGGACCACTAGCAAAGGGCACATAATATGTGCCATAAAAGTCATAAAAATCTCAAAAAAAATCTGGATAAAATCAGTGCCATAAGGAAAGAGTTTTGATTTCCTAAAACTATATCTCATAGAATTTGAAATCCAAACAAATTCCTACTTTGACTTGGTCCACAACCACATTCCATGTAAGAGAGAAAGAGTGAAAAGTTTTGGGCATGCGTGAAGACCTGGGAGAGAAGGTTTTGTCGCACAAAATAAGAGAGAGTGGGCATGGGGGGACTAAGTTGGCGCAAGGTGGAATCCTAGTCTTACTAAGATTCAATCTATGATTCAAATTAGTCTTACTAGGAATCCTAGTCTTACTAGGATTCAAATTTGGTTTCTCAAACCAAATCAAATCAAAATCAAATCAACCTAATTAAAATAGATCTTAACCTAATTAAGAATCTAATTTAATCAGATTAAATTAGATTTAAATTTGATTTAATTTTTTAATCGAATAGAAATTAGGTTAACCCAAGTCCTAACTGAACTAGGACTTGTTTGTCCTTGCACTTAGCTTATCCAATAAACCAATTGAACTTGATCCAATCAAGTCCAAACTAAATCTACTTAAATAATATTCAATTATACTTAATCTCAGCCCATTGGCTTAATCAAATTAAGTCAATTAGCAATCAAATTGCTAATCGATCCTCCTGCAACACTTGCACTAGGTTAAATGTCAGTCGTATTGATCGTTTAACCCTAGAATGATTCTTAATCATTGATCAACCATCCGATCGGATCATGAACTCTAATATGTGTGACTTCATAGGTCCGAACCTAAGCCGGTAGCACATAAATAAATTTTTATACCAATCGAAGCGACCATCTAGCAATAGTACCCGACGGTCGAATAGGTCGAATGTGTAAAACAACATCCTTAGAACCCATACGGATATAGTTTCCATATAATTTATCTCCTTGACCAAAATACTCATAGGACACCTCAAAGTTCAACAGTCAACTTTGATCAAGTTGTCCACATTGTATTTCAAAATATCAAATCCATCTGATGAATTATCTTGGCCAAGATTTTGTTCAATTGAAATACAGCGACTCATTCTTCTCCAACTCTTGGAGTGGTCAATCCCATCTTGATCACACTCTAACTTCATAAGTACTTGACTATGTCTAGAAGCCTTCCGTCACTGAATTAAAAATTCAGTTAGTCCAGTACCAAAGCATAGTGAGTTGCTTGCAAGTCACTAAGGCGATCTCAAGTCTAAGGGACACTTATACCTATATCCCATTAGAGATATTCTCGACAGTAGAATACTCTGGAGTTGGTCACGTTCAATGATGATGTACCCTTATATCTCATCTGTATGCCATATCAGTGTCTCCACACTCCTTGGTTAAGAGGACAACCAACTCATTGAAGTGAATTTTAGTGTAGGGGTAGAATGGTAATTTTAAAACTTTTTCAAAATTACTATTTTATAGCAAAAATTATTAATTAATCTAATTAATTAACATGTATAAATCCTACAAAAAGATCTAAATATGATATATATATATAGCATACATTTAAATATGAAATTCAAACTTCTACAGTAAATATTTTACTGTTATGTGTTCAGAACACATTACCTTTGTGCGGATAGTTGATCACCGTAATCTGATCACCGTCGGAAGGGTCTGATCATTGTAACACAGCCATACAGTTTGTCTGACCTCTACGGATCATCCACACGAAGCTTCCGATCTGATCGGCTCCTCACGAATGCTAGTTCGTCGCAGAACCCTTTTGACGGCCGATGTTGATCGAACTTCTTAGATCTTAATCTGCCGACTCTTCAGACACTTTGAATCATTAGCAGAGGTGCTTGAGAGGTTGATGAATCTCTCCCTAAGATTTGATGGGCTCATGACACTCGTAGCTCACTTTCTCACTTCCCGAACCCTAGGCAGAAACCCTAGGGTACTCTCAGAAAAGCCTGCGTCTCTTTCTGTTTCTTTTTTTTTCTCTTCTTTTCCTTTCTTTTCTCATGCATGAGACTTTTCTCATGCCCCTTTTCCTCTCCAGGATCAGATTAGTGCATGCCTTATCTTCTCTTCCTTTTAAAAATAGTGTAAAATGCATCTTTGCAGCGTTTTCTCTGCGTGAGAGGATAAAGATAAGTGGTTGCTCATTTGAATTCAAATTGAATTTGAATTCAAATTCCAACCAACTCATTCTTATCCACTCTATGCATGAGAAGAGAGGGGCATGGGCATATTTGTGCGTGGAGACTTTACACAAGAAATATTTTCTCGTGTGGAAGAAGGGGCGCACAAAATAAAGGGTGGGCGCAGAGATTTGTTATCCATTCAAATTCAAACATCTTTTGAATTTGAATGGCTAACCAATCTCATCCTTATCCATTCAAAATGGTGCACAAAGAAGGAGCGTGGGATGACTTCTGTGTGAGAGAAAATTTATGAGAACTCATTTCTCGTGAATTCAAATGGGTGCATGTGAAGTGAGGTGGCGCAGGGAGATTAGTCAAGGTGGTTTGAAATCCAATTGAACCAACCTTATTTAAAATAGGTTAGACATAATTAGACTAAATTAAATCCTACACAATTAGGCTTAATTAAGCTCAATAAAATCTTAATCAAATCAGGAATTGACTAAGCCCAACTCCTGATCAGATTAGGGACCAAACCACCTTGGCGATTAGGTCAACACTTAACCTAATCGGGTCAAACCTAACTGAATCCAATTCAATTGGACTTGATCCAAAAATAATTACTCAATCAAATTAAGTTAATTAGTGATCAAATCACTAATTAAATCTCTCATAAATACTGAGTCCAAATTCGATGGGCAATCGGGCATCAGAATCCATCGATATGAAACTCTGATCAAAAAGTTCCAAACCAGTGGGACTCTTGATCCCGGTACCCAAAATGTGTGGTACTCATGATCAGAGAATCTTGATTCTCGATCATAGAGTTTCAGACACATAGGACTCAAAGTCCACGATCATTAAGACTCTTCATCAGCCATCAGATCAGATAGAAACCTCTAATGTGTGTGACCCCACAGGTTCGAACCTAAGCCGGTAGCACAGGAATCAATTCCTGTACTAATCGAAGTGACCATCTAGCAATGGTACCCAACATCTGGATAGGTCGAATAGTCGCAATCGCAACATTCAGAACCTACGTGAATATGGTTACTGTATAATTCATCCCTTTTGATCCCTGTGTTTAGGATGACTCAGGGTTAAACTGTCAACCCTGATTAGATCATCCGAATCGTGTTCAACTCAAACAGTCCTGTGACTCCTCACTAGGACTACCCTGGCCAAGATTTTGCTAAATTGAAACACGATTGTACACAGCTCCTGAACAGGAGTGGTCAATCCCATCTTGACACACGCACCGACAAGTCAAGTACTTGACTACACCCAGCAACCTTCCGTCACTGAATTAGAAATTCAGGTAGTCCAGTGCCTAAGTGCAGTGAGTTGCTTGCAAGTCACCGTGGTGGTCTCAGATCAGAAGGATAGTTATACCCATATCCAATCGGAGCAAATCTTGACAGCAGAAAATACTCCAGAGTCGGTCACATTCAGTGTAGATGTACCCTTACATCTCACCTATATGCCATACCAGTGTCTCCATACTCCTTGATTAAGAGGACAACCAACCCATATAGAACACAATGACCTATGCTTGATAAACGTTGTCGTCCTTGTTAACAACACATCATTTGGTCGCGAACAAGTTTAAGGACTAAACGATAAATCCTCCTTTGTCGAGTCTAAATAGTCCTAAGGACTTCACCACAACACAGGAGTTCATTAGAAGATGAAACAATTTATGATAAAAAATATCAAAATAACTTTTATTTATTTATAATTCATATACTAATACAAGAAAGAGCACAACCATCAACAGGCTGACGATTGGCTTTGGGATACTATTCCCAACAATCTCCCACTTGGTCTAAAGCCAATCGGTGCAGTATCTAATACCCATCTTTGACTTGAAGTCATCGAACTCCTTCACCGCAATGGCTTTAATGAATGGGTTGGCCAGGTTCTCCTTTCCGTCGATCTTCTGAAGGTCGACGTTACCTCGATCCACGATTTCTCAGATGAGATGGTAGCGGTGCAGAATATGCTTCATCCGTTGGTATGCCTTCGGTTCTTTCGCCTGAGCAATGGCTCCAGAGCTATCACAGTAGAGCAAAATTGGACCAACAAGGGAGGGTGCTACTCCGAGCTCGGTGATGAATTTTCTTAGCCACACTACTTCTTTGGCAGCATCTGATGCAGCGACATACTCTGCCTTGCAAACTGAATCAGCCACTGTGTGCTGCTTGAAACTCTTCCAGCAGATAGCCCCATCATTAAGGGTAAAAACAAATCTCGATACACTCTTGCTGTCATCATGATCAGACTGAAAACTAGAGTCTATAAACCCCATAAGTCTCAAGTCTGATTCACCATAAACAAGCCACTGGTCCTTAGTATTTCTTAAATACTTCAGATTGATTTTAACAACCTTTCAGTGATTCTCTCCTGGATCAGATTGGTATCTACTCACTACCCCTAGTGAGTATGCCACATCTGATCGTGTACATGTCATGGCGTACATGATAGATCCCACTGTCGAAGCATATGAAATTCTACCCATATGCTCTCTCTCTTGAGGTGTTGTCGGACAATCCCTCTTCGAGAGAAAAATTCCATGGCCTATCGGTAGATAACCTTTCTTGAAATTCTCCATGCTGAACCTCTTCAGCATAGTATCAATGTACGTGGACTGGGATAATCCAAGCAACCTTTTAGATCTATCCCTATAGATCCTCATCCCTAGAATGTAGGAAGCTTCTCCCAGATCCTTCATGGAGAACTGTGACGACAGCCAAATCTTTATTCCCTGTAATGCAGGGACATCATTTCTGATTAAGAGAATATCATCCACATACAATACAAGAAATACTACTGCTGGACCATTAGCCCACTTATAAATGCAGGGTTCTTCTCCGTTCTTAACGAAGCCATACGTCTTGATCATCCTATCAAAATGTATGTTCTAACTCCGGGATGCTTGCTTAAGTTCATAAATGGACCTCTGTAGCCTGCACACCTTAGACTCATCTGTGGATGTGAACCCTTCAGGTTGTATCATATACACCTCTTCATCCAGCTCTCCGTTTAGGAAAGCTGTTTTCATATCCATCTGCTAGATTTCATAGTCCAGATGGGCAGCTATCGCAAGCATAATCCGAATGGATTTGAGCATTGCCACAGGAGAAAACGTCTCGTCATAGTCTATACCATAATGTTGACGATATTCCTTGACAATCAGACAGGCTTTATAGGTCTCCACCTTTCCATCTGCACCCCTCTTCCTCTTGAAGACCCACTTACACCCTGTGGGTTTTACTCCTTCGGGTGGGTCAACCAATGTCCACACATCGTTGACCTTCATGGACTCCATTTCGGATTTCATGATCTCTAGCCATTTCTCAAAGTCAGGTCTCTGCATTGCATCCATGTAGGTGATCGGATCCTCATCATTTTCATCAAGTTCGACAGGATCGCCGTCCCGGACCAAGAAACCATAGTATCTGTCCGGTTGACATGGTACTCTACCAGACCGCCTTAAGGGTGCAGAAACAATGGGCTCCAAATTTGATCTAACCAAATTCGGTTCAGGTTCAGGTTCAGCTACTTGTGTCGATTTTTTCACCTGCTGAACTTTCTCAAGTTCGACCTTAGAGGCAATAGTCCCTTCACCAAGGAACTCTTTTTCCAAAAAGATTGCCTTAAGGCTGACAAACACCTTTTACTCATCAGCTAGGTAGAAATTATATCCTTTGATCTCTTTTGGGTACCCTATGAAATAACACTTGTCAGACCTAGGTCCAAGCTTGTCCGTAATTAAATGTTTAATATAAGCCAGACACCCCTAAACCCTAAGGTGCGAGAGTACTAGCTTATGTCCTATCTATATCTCATATGGCGTTTTGGTTACAGACTTACTCGAAACTCTATTTAGAAGGTAACAAGCCGATTCGAGCGCATATCCTCGGAGGGAGATCGGCAGACCAGCAAACCCCATCATGGATCGAACCATATCCAACAAAGTCCGATTCCTCCTTTCAGACACGCCATTATGCTGTGGTGTTCCAGGAGGAGTCCACTGAGAGAGAATCCCATTCTCCTTAAGATATGTCAGAAACTCATTGGAAAGGTATTCACCTCCTCGATCAGATTGAAGAGTTTTAATACACTTCTCAGTTTATTTTTCTACCTTATTTCGGAATAGTTTGAACATTTCCAACGACTCCGACTTATGCTTCATTAGGTAGACATACCCATACCTCGATAGGTTATCTGTGAAGGTTATGAAGTAGAAATATCCACCTCTTGCACTGGAGCTCATGGGTCCACATACATCAGAATGTATCAGACCCAAGAGTTCACTGGCTCGCTCACCTTTTCTAGTAAAAGGTGACTTGGTCATCTTCCCAAGAAGACAGGACTCACAGGTTGGAAGTAATTCACAATCACCAACTTCAAGAATTCCTTCTTGAGCCAACCTGTTTATCTTGTTCTTATTGATATGACCTAGTCTACAGTGCCAAAGGTAGACTTCTGACACATTATCCATTCTAGGGCGTTTACCAAAAGTTTGAACCACATTAACAGGCTGTGATAGTAAGTAAATTCTATTATTTAGTTGTCCAACAAATATTATAACACCATTCAAAATGATATTGCAAATATTTTTTTTTATTAAAAATTCATAACTGTACATGGCCAAAAGGCCTACAAAAATAATATTTAATAAAAAATTTGGACAATAGTGACATTCACTCAGAATTACTTTACGAGAATTGATTACAAGGTTCATGATTCCTAAAGCAAGAACTAAAACTTTGCTTCCATCTTCAATGTTCAGGAACCTCTCGCCTTCATCAAATCTCCTACTGACCTGCAGACCCTGCATCGAATTACAGATATGATAAGGGCTTCCGGTATCCAATACCCAGGCAGTAGTATCACAAATAAAAAAGTTGCAAGGTGTTATCATATAATTATCTTGCTTCTTCTTCGGCCTGTTCGGATCCAAGGAGGCAATGTATAGAGGACAGTTCCTCTTCCAGTGCCCCTGCTTCTTACAAAAGAAGTACTCCGCCTGGCTCTGGTCGGGCTTGCACTTCTTGATCTGACCCTGTGCAGACGTCCGAGCACGCGGTTGCACCTTCTTGTTCTTCTTCTTCTTGTTCTTCTTCTCTTTCTTAAAGGGTCAATGATCAGAAGAAGACCCTCCCACAACATTCACCGACTCCTTATGGAGCTGGTGGTCCTTCTTAAAGTTCTACAGCAACCCCAACAAACCGTGGTAGTTCACTGCAGGCTTTGTCATCCTTAAATGAGTAAGAAAGGAGAGGTAGAACTTTGGTAAAGAATTAAGGATCGCATCCTTATCGAGCTGCTCGTGCAAGGGAAAGCCCAGTTTACTTAGGTGCTCAATTATTTCGATCATGTACAGTACATGATCAGTGACTGAGGCCCCATCCCTCATCCGAGCATTGAAAATGGAACAACTAGTTTTGTGCCTTTCAACGTCGTTAGGCATGCCAAAGGAGTCGTTCAACATTTGAAGCATCTTCTGTGGCTGGGCGTTCTCGAACCTGCGGCTGAACTCATCATTCATTGCCGCCAGCATTATGCACTGAACGGTGGTGCGGTCGTTGAGCCACTTCTGGTAAGTGTCTCAGACCACACCTCTAGCGATCGGAGCTGGCTCCTCAGGTGCCGAATTCGTTACTACATAAAGGATCCACTCAGGCTCAAGGATGATTTTTAATTTTTGATACCAACCATCGAAATTAAGTCCCATGAGCTTATCATTATCTAATAATGACTGGAGCGACAGTGTAGTGGCCATAGCTGCATAAAAAAAATCAGACCTTTATTAGTATATAAATTATTAATACTAAAGATTTGGACTTTAGTCTAAAGTTTCTCTCAGTATTTTTATAAACTGGTAGCCTCAACCTCCAATTCGAAGAATTACTTTAATTCTTTAGTGGGTACTAGAATCCACATAGACTACACACGAGCCCAACTTTGGTTGGTCAACCCATGTGCATCTATAGGTAGGTTCATAACTAGTTGTTTCTCTAAACAACTTCTCGTAATTTATTTTGCCCCAGAACCTAATCAGTAGGCTTTGGCCTCTACTGAAAAGATCTAGTTTGGTTCAACCATTAACATGACTTGATTTGATGAATCGAACCAATAAATGATCAGGTCCGACTTTGGCCAGCCAACCTGACCACCATCAAAAAGACTCAACTAAATTATCATATTATGAATGATAATTCCATTAGTCAATAAGCACCAGGCCTTTGGGCCTTCAGTGATTATTAAACTAATGGACTCATTATCACTCACTTAATGGGAGGCTATGACTTAGTTATCACTATAACTTAATCATTTTTAGGGACCTAATAATTTTTGAGGATTTTATTAAAGGATAGAAGAGAAGAAATTAATCAGCCAATTTTAATCCTCCCACTAACTTCACCAAGTCAGATTAAAAAAGAATTTAATTAAAGCCGACATTAGGAGCACCTAAATCAGTCACACTGATTTATCTAATGACATGGGTGAGCCCTAATCACCAAGTGATATAATCAAAACCTAACTCACCAGGTTGGCCAGGTAAGTGAGATCAGTGGTAGAGATATGCCATTAACTCGTCAGAGATCGAATCAATGCGAGTAGCTCCCACTTAAAAATCACTGGTCAGACTACCGAACTTATCTTAGACACCGATCGGTTCATTAATTTTAATTTGATCAACTTAGTAAATAGGGTTCTACCACGTAGCCATGAATTAAGTCCATCTTGATCTAGTTAAAGACATGGACCCATTCAACTACAACTATTGGAGTTGAGTCTAGAGTGTCCTTGACCTAATCTAATTCAACTTTTGATTAGATTTGATCAATTATTCTAATTTAGTCTATTTCTTTAAGCCAACCTTAGGTCTAACCCAATTATGGACCTAATCCATCTAACCCATTGACCCATAAGTTTATGCAATTGTCTTAGATCTTAATTCACAATTCTAGACCAACTAGACAACACTTAATTCTTTTAATTAAGTATTTAGACTGATGGGTCAGGGTTTGGCATTTCAAAAATAATTTTTAAATTTGAAAGGTTTTATTTTTTATTCACCAAATGTGTTGACTCATTTCACAAACGGATCAGCACATTTCATAAACAGTAATCCTATTGCTAATTACATAACAGAAAATAACTCAATCAAAATAAATTATGAATATTCTTTTAGATCTAATCTAATACATTCATGATAAATTGTATAATTGAACCTTTACAAATTAAGTCCTTTCGCTGCTTCGTCTGTATGGGATATAATCGTATCGGCACCCCTACCGCCATAGGAGAACCCCATCGAATGGGAGGAGAGGGCCTTTAAACCCTACTTTTCTCCTATGACCGGACGACCATGGCAACCAACCCAATTAGACTACTTGCTACTTGGATCGAGTATATCTAAATATACCAATTTCAAAATTTAAATTTCAAATTTTGAATTTTGAATTTCAAATTTCAAACAAATTTCAAATTTCAAATTTTTGAATTTCAAATTTTAAATTTTAAATTTTGAATTTTAAATTTGAAATTTCCAACAAATTTTAAATTTTAAATTTTAAATTTTGAATTTCAAATTTTTGAATTTTGAATTTTGAATTTCAAAATTCAAATTTTAAATTTTGAATTTTAAATTTCTAAATTTTAAATTTTGAACAACTTTCAAAATTTAAATTTTAAATTTTAAATTTTAAATTTTAAATTTAAACTTTTAGATTACAACTTAATCTATGCATGCAAATATATATTATATTTTAGAACCTGCTCTGATACCATTTGAAGTGAATTTTAGTGCAGGGGTAAAATGGTAATTTAAAAACTTTTCAAAATTACTATTTTACAGTGAAAATTATTAATTAATCTAATTAATTAATATGTATAAATCCTATATAAAGATCTAAATATGATATATATATAGCATGCATTTAAATTTGAAATTCAAACTTCTACAGTAAACATTTTACTATTATGTGTTCAGAACACATTATCTTTGTGCGGATAGTTGATCGCCGTAATCTGATCACCGTTGAGAGGGTCTGATCATCACAATATAGCCACACAGTGTATCTGACCTCTGTGGATCATCCACATGAAGCTTCCGATCTGATCGGCTCCTCACGAATGCTAGTTCATCACAAAATCCTTTTGACGGTCGATGTTGATCGAACTCCTTTGATCTTAATCTGCCGACTCTTTGGATGCTCTGGATCGTCAGCAGAGGTGCTTGAGAGGTTGATGAATCTCTTTGTAAGATCTGGTGGGCTCACAACACTCGTAGCTCACTTTCTCACTTCTCGAACCCTAGGCAGAAACCCTAGGGTACTCTCAGAAAAGCCTGCGCCTCTTTCTGTTTCTTTTCTTTTCTCTTCTTTTCCTTTCTTTTCTCACGCACGAGACTTTTCTCATGCCCCTTTTTCTCTCTAGGATCAGATTAGCACACGCCTTATCTTCTCTTCCTTTTAAAAACAGTGTAAAATGCATCTTTGCAGCATTTTATCTGCATGAGAGGATAAAGATAAATGGTTGCTCATTTGAATTCAAATCGAATTTGAATTCAAATGCCAACCAACTCATTCTTATCCACTCTACACATGAGAAGAGAGGGGAATGGGCATATTTGTGTGTGGAGACTTTACACGAGAAACCTTTTCTCGTGTGGAAGAAGGGGCACACAAAATAAAGGGTGGGCGCAGAGATTTGTTATCCATTCAAATTCAAACATCTTTTGAATTTGAATGGCCAACAAATCTCATCCTTATCCATTCAAAAACATGCACAAAGAAGGGGCGTGGGATGGCTTCTGCGTGGGAGAAAATTCATGAGAACTCGTTTCTCGTGAATTCAAATGGGTGCATGTGAAGTGAGGTGGCGCAGGGAGATTAGTCAAGGTGGTTTGAAATCCAATTGAACCAACCTTATTTAAAATAGGTTAGACACAATTAGACTAAATTAAATCCAACACAATTAGGCTTAATTAAGCTCAATAAAATCTTAATCAAATTAGGAATTGACTAAGCCCAACTCCTGATCAGATCAGGGACCAAACCACCTTGGCGATTAGGTCAACACTTAACCTAATCGGGTCAAACCCAACTGAATCCAATTCAATTAGACTTGATCCAAAAATAATTACTCAATCAAATTAAGTTAATTAGTGATCAAATTACTAATTAAATCTCTCATAAATACTGAGTCCAAATTCGATGGGCAATCGGGCATCAGAATCCATCGATATGAAATCCTGATCAAAAAGTTCCAAACCAGTGGGACTCTTGACCCCGGTACCCAAAATGTGTGGTACTCATGATCAGAGAATCTTGATTCTCGATCATAGAGTTTCAGATACGTAGGACTCAAAGTCCACGATCATTAAGACTCTTCATCAGCCATCAGATCAGATAGGAACCTCTAATGTGTGTGACCCCGCAGGTTTGAACCTAAGCCGGTAGCACAGGAACCAATTCCTGTACTATTTGAAGCGACCATCTAGCAATGGTACCTGATATCCGGATAGGTCGAATAGTCACAATCGCAACATTCAGAACTTACGTGAATATGGTTACTGCATAATTCATCCCTTTTGACCCATATGTTTAGGACGACTTAGGATTAAACTATCAACCCTAATTAGATCATCCGAATCGTGCTCAACTCAAACAGTCCTGTGACTCCTCACTAGGACTACCCTGGCCAAGATTTTGCTAAATTGAAACACGACTGTACACAGCTTCTGAACAGGAGTGGTCAATCCCATCTTGACACATGCACCGACAAGTCAAGTACTTGACTACACCCAGCAGCCTTCCATCACTGAATTAGAAATTCAGGTAGTCCAATGCCTAAGTACAGTGAGTTACTTGCAAGTCACCATGGCGGTCTCAAGTCGGAGGGACAGTTATACCCATATCCCATCGGAGTAAATCTTGACAGCAGAAAATGCTCCAGAGTCGGTCACGTTCAGTGCAGATGTGCCCTTACATCTCACCTGTATGCCATACCAATGTCTCCACACTCCTTGGTTAAGAGGACAACCAACCCATATGACACACAACGACCTATGCTTGATAAATATTATCATCCTTGTTAACAACATATTATTTGGTCACGAACAGGTTTAAGGACTAAACGATAAATCCTCCTTTGTCGAGTCTAAATAGTCCTAAGGACTTCACCACAACACAGGAGTTTATTAGAAGATGAAATAATTTGTGATGAAAAATACTAAAATAATTTTTATTTATTTATAATTCATATACTAATACAAGAAAGAGCACAACCATCAACAAGCTGATGATTGGCTTTGGGATACTATTCCCAACATTCATATGGTCTACAGCGATCTATGCTCGATAGAAGCTGTCGTCTTTATTAACAGCCTATCATTTGATCGTGAATAATTTTAAGGACTAATCGATAAATCTTCTCTTTATCGAACCTAAATAGTCCTAAGAACTTCATCACAACAACGGAGTTCATTAGAAGATAAAAACTTATGATGAAAATACCAAAATATATTTTATTTATTAACAAATCAATTACAATACAAGGTTGCTCAACTGTCAACAAGCTGACAATTGACTTTTAGGACATATTTTCCAACATTAGCAACAGAAAATACTGTCACTATAATAAAATAGGTTATTAGCAATAAAATTTTTCGTAGCTAATAACTAATTTTCATCGCTAATAGTTATTAGTGATGAAATTTTCATCGCTAATTATTCATCGTAAATAATCACATCATTAATAATATTTTATGATAAAAAAATATTTTATCATTAATAATATTTGTTTACGATGAATAATTTTTATCGTTAAAAATTTTTTGATGAAATATTTTAATCATAAAAAAAATATTTATGATAAATTATAATGTCGCTAATAAATAAAAAATTAATAGTGATGAAAACTTTTTTATTACTATTAATTTAATTAAATTTTTTTGAAATAAAATATTTAAAAACTTTTAGCGATGAATATTTTTGCATCGCAAATAACTTTTTTTGCAATGAAAATTTTTCGTTGCTATTAATTTAATAATAATTTTTAAAAACTAAATTTAAATAATATTAGTGATAAAAAAATTACTTCATAAATATGATAATTTTTGATAAAAATTTTTATCACTAATAATTATTTATAACGAAAACTTTTTATCATTATTATTTATATATAAAATTTTAATAATTTTATATTTATTAAAAAATTAAATTATCATACTAAAATATTTTTGGTGGCCAATATTTTGTCAGAAATAATTCCATCACTAATAATTTAAACATATTTTTTTAAAAAATAATTTATGAATATATATTTTTAATTTATATCTATAATATTTTTTATAAATTATAAAAATTAAAATAAAAAATTTACATAATAAATAGATAAATAAATTTTATTATTTTATTATATTAAATTAAAATTATAAGAAATTTAAAATAAAAATAAAAAAGTACATGAAGAAGCCATCAAGTGTCAGCATCTGGAGAATGAGCTGGGAAAGGAGAGTACTCAAAGAGCTCGGATCGGCCTGCTGCTACCTGATCAGCTGTATCATCTGCTCCATCTATGCCATCCACTCCATCCAGATTTGGAGCTGCTGATACTCATCGACGCATGCAGCCAACTCCTGAGCTCGTTGCTCAATCTGCTGTCAATCCACGACAGCCTGCTGTCGATCCTCGACAGCCTGCCTCTGCACCTCCATCAATCGAGCCTCGCACACAGAATGGATGTCAGCCCTAGATGAGCGTGAGGATGAAGGAGCAATGATCCCATACCTTAGACCCCTAACATAATAGGTCTCATACCAAGCACCTGATCATAGATCTCATCATCTGTAGGTGCGGTTGAGCCCTCAGAGATAGGCTGGGATCTCATGTCTGTCATACGGTCTTGAAAATTAAAGTTATAGCTATTTTAATTTTATAATAAAAATCAGACTGCGAATGAAAAAATAATTGAAAAAACTTACAAAAATCTCCTAGCTCTCCATCGTCCACTCTCCTAACCGTCGTCGGTGGATCCGCTAGTAGATATCAATCCTACCAGAAAGCTCACCACTCTCAGCATCTCTCTGTAATTTGAGAATTAATTAAAAAAAATTTAAATAACTAAAGAATTATATGCTAATTAAAAATTAAAAATTACCTACTATGTGCTCCATGTGACGAGTGAACGATCTCGAACCCCCACAATATAGTACGATCTATCTCATCCGATTCATGGCATTCTGGGTACATCTTCTCTGTATAGTTACCAGTCAAATTAGTAGATATTTAATTTAAGAATAAATGATTCAATAATTAAATTTTAAAAAGAGATGAAGTTTGAATGTGTAACCTGATATGCCGGATCCTCATAATGCCGGTATATGACAGTCCAGTCATCCATAGTGATGCTGTCATAGGACTGCTATCATGCTGCCTCCTTTCCATGATCCTGCACCACATGGTACCAATGCTGATGCATGTGATAGCGATAATCCTTGAAACGCAACGATAAATGAGTGTCCACGGCTTGCCTCACACAATCCTCCTCAAAATCAAGCTAAGATATTAGTATATATATAAAAAAATATATCTTGTTGCTTATGGGGCTAGCTAAATGCTGATAAAAAGGACAAGCTAAGATGTTGTTTGATATATCACCGATGATGTGATCATTAAAGTGATGTAATCATTGAAGTGATGTATAAATATTGAGGTGATATATAATCATCATATTTGGTATATTACTGAAATATTACTGAAAATAAAATTTTACTGAATTTGGTGTATCACCAAATAGTGATAGTGATAATATATAAAATACCATAAATAGCTTTATACAGTACATAATAATTACTTTACAACTTGATTAAACATTCTTCATTTATAACTCTTCACAAAAATATGCAGCAGTAGTAATAATAATATTATTTATTTATTATTATAGATACTTATTTTGGTGAACATATTAAAATAATATTATGATAATATTATATATAATCAGACTTGACTAGGTTCAATCAATTTTGACCATCAATATCAAAACTGTCCATTAAGAATGATTTAGCCCATGAAAATAAATTGAAAAAAAAAAGCATGAAGGATTTAGCTTGATCTATCCATGCTAATTAACCATATTTACCTATAAAAATAAAATAAATATCTAATAAATAAATAAATAATATCTATAAAATTTAACTAAACCTGCTAATAAAAATAAAAAACACTTCTAGTAGATAGGTATCTATAGAAAAAGACGAAGAAGATTTTTATTTTCTTTTCAATTTACTGACTAGAAATATTTTTGTCCCAAAATAATTTAAACACATTACCAATACTCGGTGATGTGCTATCATTTGGGGCATGTATGATGATAGCATCACTGTATTGTACAGTGATGAATACAATGATGTTATCATCGAATTTATCACTGGATCCTTCATCATTAGATGAAATTTTACAATACCGAAAAAGATAATCATATCACCTAACTCACATCACTGGAGTGATGTGAAATATCACCTTCTACCAAACAACACTTAAGTGTACGTACCCTGCACACCTTTATATGCCGAATGTAACGGCCTCCAACTTTCCATTTAAAATTTGCAGTGGCCATCGACGAGTTCACACCTTGGCTCCTTCCTATTAGGTGGATTAGATCCATCATGAATTTAGGATGAAATCAACTAAAGTGAACTTAGTTTTTTTATAGAAAAAGGTGGTCACCCTATAGTGTGTGTATATATAAGTCTAATTTTAACCATCCTTGATTATGATAACAACTCTATTAACATCATAATTTGGTTACATTAACACACTTAATGATGCTTACAATATTTACCTATGCCAAAGTGAGGGAGGTGGTTCCTCATGGTTGCCATTTGCCAAATTAGCTTATTGAGCCAAAGGAACTTTCTCTGCGCACTTGGTTTTTTTTGATTACTCTGACTTGATCCAATTTCTCAGAGAAAGCAATAGGTGAGGGTTTGTGCAGTCAATGTGGAACAAGTTGAATGACTTC